>NC_138773.1:57876942-57961942 GCF_965119305.1 Pelophylax lessonae | reverse complement strand
TTGCTCCTCAGCCCAAAAAAATTAATTTCCTTAGTTTACACTTTTTTTCACAAAATAAACAAACAGTACACAAAAAAAAAGTGAAAAAATTAACGCAAAAGTATACAACAATCAAATACACTTAAAACCCTACAAATACAAAAATCACTAAATTAAACTTCCCTCTAAATAAAAAAATAAATAAAAATAAACCAAAGCAATTTTAGCTAAGCAGCTCAATAACCAAAAATTGGGATTTTTCTAGAATAGTGAAATTTTGTAATGTAAAATCAGTAATCAGTTTTGCTGAAATCAGTCCACTTAACCTTCTTAGCGGTATTCCCGAGCGTGGCTCGGAGTTAAATTTCAGAGCCAAAAGCGGTAACCCCGAGCCACACTCGGGGTACCGCCAGAAGCATCGCTGGATCCTGTAAGCAGGGTTACTTACCTTGTCACCGGGACCCAGCGATGTGTCCCGGCGGTGTCTCGCGGCGGATCTTCCTCCCGATCGTCTCCGTGCCCCGGCTTCCGTCTCCTGCGACGTGACGTTCGCAGGGGGGTGGAACCGGCGGCAAATTCAAATGTAAAAACACACCAAACACACTGATACTATTCAAAGTAAAAAAAAAAAACATATTAGTTTGCCCCCAGTGCCCTTTCCTGCAGTTTTACTGTACTTTTCATGTGTATATATATATATATATATATATATATATATATATAATATGTAATTCTTGTGAATGAGCAGCCCAAACCAACTGTATACATTATATATAAATATATATATATATATATGTATGTATGTGTGTGTGTATATATATATATATATATATATATATATATATATATATATATATATATATATATATATATAATAAATGTATACAGTTGGTTTGGGCTGCTCATTCACAAGAATTACATGCAAAATAATGGTACCGCTTTCAGCACCTAAAATCCAAAAGAATCATACCGCCAGGGAGGTTAACCTAATCATCACCCACAACCCTTGACTACAGACATTTGTGTACATTTCTGTATGACATTTGGCCGGTCTGACCTCCAGATGTCCATTCTGTATTATCATTTACAGCTGCATTCTAATTGTTTAACAATTATTGCCAATGAAATGCACAAAACGTACAAGGAGGACGGAGGCTAATGTGATCCATTTCCCGCAGCGGAACCCATAAGGGACCGCACTTCCATTAAGATGTTACACTTTGTCCTGCAGGATGTTGTCGCTTGGTCTGCTGTGGAGGCCTCCTAACGTATTATTCACGAGTGCCCCAATGATTAGATGACTGGGGTTTGGAACTTGTTTTGCAACATTTCGGTTACTTTTCAGGAAGCAAAATTGATACACTTGGAACACAAAACTTTACCAAACTTCCTGAACACATGAAACTTGTTATTTAATTATGTGAGGGCCCTTACAAACGCCTGTGCCCATAGCAAAACTCCTGGCAAAAAGCATAGTTGACACACATATGTATACAGTTTTACTTGCTATTGATTTTGTACTCTGTGCAGCAAACCTTGTGATTTACACACACATATTCCACAATGCACAGGCAGACAGGTGGTAACTGTGTAAGCTCTAAATCGCTCCAGTCCGCACATAGGGCTCACGCACATGGACGTATTTCATTTACTCACAAATACGCTGGATCTTGCTGCTAGATACCAGAAGTTGGCATAAAAACCCAGCGTAAAAGAGGTATATAATGGCACATAAAGTATTTGTGTTTTTGCATGTACAGGCACACTTAAGAATTCTTTTTACTTTTACAACTAGAATGAATTTAGGCGCGTGCACGCATTTACAGACATTTCAATGCATATACACAGTGCCGGTACAAGGCCGTCCAGCGCCCAAGGCAAAGATTCCAAACTGTGCCCCCCCCCCCTCCCCTGCTCATGATTTGCAAGCTTAGGGGATCCTACACCCAGCCGTTACTTGCATGTCAAAATCACTGCTCCTATCACTCAGCCTTGCAACAGAAGGAAGGTTCCCCCAGTAAACCATTGCGCCTAGTGCAGCTGCCCACCCCCTGTCCTGGCCCTGCATATACAGGTAATATTTCACAATGCGCTTGTTTCCAGGAATTTATTTATCATCCTTAGCCACTTTTCCGCCGGAGGATTTTGCTGTCTTACGTCCAGGCCACTTTTTGCGATTCGGCACTGTGCGACTTTAACTGACAATTGCGCGGTTGTTGCAACGCCGTACCCAAACAAAATTTACGTCCTTTTTTTCCACAAACAGAGCTTTCTTTTGGTGGTATTTGATCACCTGTGCGATTTTTACTTTTTGCGCTATAAAAAAAAAAAGAGCGTAAATTTTGAAAAAATAACAATATTTTTCACATTTTTTTTATATAAAATTCCCCCCCCCCCCCAAAAAAATGTAAAAATCTAAATTTTTTTAAATTTTTGGCCAATTTGTTTTCTGCTACCTATGTTTGGTAAAAAAAATCATAATAAGCGTATTTTGATTGGTTTGCGCAAAAGTTATTGCGTTTACTAACTAAGGGAAAGATTTCTGTCATTTTTGGTGTTTTTTTTAAAAAAAAAAATTTTTTGAGTAATGGCGGCGATCTGCGATTTTGTTTGCGGGACTGCAACATTGCGGCGGACAGATCGGACCCTTGACTGACATTTTTGACACTTTTGGGGGTACCAGTGACATTACTACAGTAATCAGTGCTATAAATATGCACCGTTACTGTAAAAATGACACTGGCAGGGAAGGGGTTAATTTTATTGGAGAGGGAGGGGTTAATGTATGCCTGGTGCTTACTGACGTGTGTGGGGGGAGGTGACTGAGTGACACAGGGACAGATCGCATGTTCAGCTATGCTGAATCCTGCAATCTGTCACTGTTTGTCACTTAGGAGATCCGCCCGCTCTGTTTACACAAGCGGGCGGATCTCCAAACTAGATTCCCCGACGATCGGGGAAGAGCAGCAGCGATCACCACTGCTCCTCCCCTGGCCCGACTCCCGCTGTGACTGAAAACAGCGGGAGAGAGCCTCCGGCGGCGCGCGAGCGCCGCCCACAAGGGGAGGAGTCCAGCGAGGTAGGTCTACGTCGCTGGACGGAATCTAGCCACTTTGCCGCAGTACAGTCCCAGTGACTGGTCGGCAAGTGGTTAAACACAGCTCCTTATAGGTATCTAAATTAGGGATTATTATTATTATTAAGGATTTCTATAGCGCCAGCAATTTACGCAGCGCTTTACAATATTAGAGGGAGACAGTACATATACAATACAATAAAATACAAGAGGATTAAGAGGGCCCTGCTCAGAAGAGCTTACAATCTAATATACACCGATTATCAACCCAGGAGGGTGCCTACCTATCATTCGTTACCCTGAACCAATGTGAGTGTTTTAATACCTCTTAATAAATGTATTGAATGTCTACACTTAGAGGCGCCTCTTCTCTCTGTTCATTTTATTATTATATATATTTCTTCACATTTTTTGTTTAGTTTATTATGGGATATCTATTTTGCGATTTGGTTTAGCGCTTCACTTTCTATGATTATATGTTTCTCCATACCTAGAGAATCATGGGGAGGAGCGAAGATCGGGCTTTAAAGCCCAACTCTGTAGAATACACTTAAAATTCTATCTAGAGCAGGGGTATTGCATTAAACTTCATGAAGGTCCGATCAATAAAATTGTCTTCCAGCAGAGGTCCGAATTGCATGTTTGTGGGGTGACTCAGATCCTTCCCATCATAGACCCCTCATTTTATATCAGTTTTTATTCTTACATCAGTGTCCTCAGTCCCCCACACATCACAGTCCCCCACTTCACATCAGTTTCCCCCTTCACATCAACCCCCCTTTACATCACCCCCCCATAGCACTGCACCCCTTTATGTCTCCATCCCCTACAGGACTGCCCCACTTTACATCTCCATCCCCCACAGCACTTGCCTCTCTTTACATCTCTCACCCACAGCAAATTCCCTGCTTTACATTTCCACTCCCCACCAGCATTTGCCCACCTTCACATTACCCTCCCCCCACAGCACTGCTCCCCTTTCACATCACCCCCCTCCACAATAATGTGCTCTGCCTCCTCTTCAAATTGCCCCCCCACACACAGCACTGCCCCCTTCACGTCACCCCGCCTGGCGTCCTAGCAACCAATCACCTGTTAGTTAATCTGGAAACTTAACTCGCACAGCGCTCCTCTAACCCGGAAATGGCTACGGTCTCACGTTTCCCGTAGCCATTTCCGGGTTAGAGGAGCGCTGTGCGATCGGCAGTGCTCACAACCCCGCTGGATATATTTTTTTATGAGAAAGGCGATTGTTTTATGGAGATTCTAGTAAGTGCAATTCTTTTTAAATAAAGCGACATGTTTAGATTTACTGCACCATGAGAGTCTCTTTTTATTCCACCCATGTTTGCCACCTGATCCGAGCTATGCTATAAGGGCTTGATACTGGAATACCTACTGTGTAACAGAGGAGCTTGAGGATCGTGCACTGAGTGGAGATAATGCCTATGTGACCCCCTATAATCAAGGGGTCATATATTTCCGGTAAGGAGTACCTTACTAGATCACTGGGTGAAGTGTGGAGGTGAAGGCTTAATCTGCACGAATATCAAGTCTCTGCTAATTTGTGTGACACCAAAGATATGTGGACTGTTTGATGCTGCATATGGACTGTTTGCACTTTATAATGTTGAGCACAGATCGATTGATTTTTTGATTGATACCAATCATGAATTTTTGAATTAAGGTTTAATATCTGCACAGGCACTTTATATTTAAGTTTGAGCGCGACACTTTCCTTCTTTTAAATAATTGTTCAGCACCTTGCTTTTTTGTTGCTGCTCACTACAAGGAAGCAATTCCTCTAAATTAATATTTATTTATATATTCACATAATCATAATTTTTATGTTTATATTTATTGATCAATATATACACGGTTGAACCATTTGCGCAGTTTTTGGTTCCACCAAACCCTTTATTGAAGTATGAATGTGAGTTAGGGACCTTAGATTGTAAGCTTATAGAGGGCAGGCACTGATGTAAATGTGCAATATATAGTGCATATATAAAGTGTTGTGTAAATACATGGTGCTATATAAGTACCTGTAATAAAAAAAAAATAGTGATGTCTGGTCTAGAGGCTTCATTTTCTTAAGCTGGCAGACAGTACAGGGATCAAAGTTCATGGAGCAGGGAGCAGCCAAATTTAAATTCATGTATGGCCACCCTGGCTGTACAAATGTTGATATATTGACTGATTTCTGTACAACCACCTTGTCATTTTTTTTTTTCCAAATGATCGGTGCTGCTGGCTATAACCGGCGACACTGACTGCAGGAAGGGCTGCCAAAGGTGAGAACACCTTAGCTCAGCATAAGTGATTCCCCCCTCCACCTTGAATGTGTGGACGGAGGAAAGGGCACATTTTTTTTCCATTCAACCAGCTGGTTGTATAAAAAAATGTACGATGTATGGACTGCCTTACCCTACACCTTGGTCCTGCAACAGCTGGCTCGCCAGTCTCCTCTAATGTGGGCAGACCCCCATAATGATCACTTACGATTCAGTGCTGCTGGGCGTGCATTGTACATAATTTCATCAGTGAGGGGGGGGCGGCTGCACGAGGGGGGGCGGTGGCAAAGACAAGCGGGTCCAGGGCCACCCCCCTAGGCCAAATGAGCAGCATATACCATGCGTGCGGGAGGGGAGGCCATGCATATTTTCTGGACTTGGGTCACAGATTAAAAGTACACCTAAGTAAGAAAGCATGAATAAAGAAAAAAGTATATTTTTCATCAGTGACACAAGTTCAGCTGGTCTCAAAACGTGGATGCTGATGTAGCTTTTTTTTTAGTTTATTTATTTTAGATTTTTTATTTATTATTTGTAAACTTTTTGATACAAACCTTCCTTTTCTGCTTTTCACTTATATGAAGAACCATACTATATTATATGAAGGCTGTTTCAGTGTTTCTGATTTTTTTTCATGGGTTGTTATTTTTACTCACAGTTTGAATATTGCTATGTATATCTTTTCATTATTATTATTATATTATTATATAGGATTAATATAGCGCCGACAGTTTACGCAGCTCTTTACAACTTGAGGGTAGACAGTACAAATACAATACACTTTAATACAGTAGGAATCAGAGGGCCCTTCATCTTATTTAATAAATATTTTTTGAAGCACCATTCCACCATCTACCAGTATTAAGCTAATTTGTGAAGCTATATTGCAAACCCAGCAGTTTTATGCATTATTTTTAGGGTATTTATTATTGTCTGTTATGTATATTTTTTTTATGCATACCATTTCATTTTATATGACAAAAAAAAATTGTCAATAACTGATATAGTTTTAATAAGATCTGTTTTTTTTTTTTTTTTTTTTTATGTATTTATGTATATTTGGTTACATGTTTCTTTTTTTATTATTATAGCTCTAATGAAGGGGGGGGGGGGGGTTTCAGTCCCCTGAAAAGCATTGGGTGTCTTTATTTAATAAAATTATGACCAACTAAAAGCTATTGAAGTCTGTCATTCTTCACCAGGTAAAAAGAAAGGAAAAAAAAATCCTGACAAACGAAAACTGATGCAGCCACCTCTTCTAAGGACTGGTAACCTGCAATATATTACATTTTTGCTTTGGTCTTTCAAAGGTAACTCCACTTTCATGAGAAGAAAAAATACCAAATAAAAAAAGTATATATATTTATATGTACTGTTTATATATATATATATATATATATATCATATATATATATATATATATATATATATATATATATATATATATGCGTGTGTGTGTGTATATACAATAATATACAATTGCCACTCAAGTCAAATTAAAATTGAATGTCATTAAAAATGACTTTTCCTTTTTAATCTGCAGCACTGTCATTTTCTGTAAATACAATGCAATATGTCTACCTGGAGGTGTTCTGTGCACAGATGGCGTACAGAACGCCCACTGAAAATTGTCATTTCCTGCTTGTGTGGATGGCCTACTAATTTTCCCATAAATCTGCACTAAAATACAAATCAGATTTTTGGCATCCCCTGCGACATTTTTGGTGAGATACTCCTAAAGGAAAATCACATCTAAAGGGATGCAGACGCTGCATCTTTTTTCTCAACAAAAGTGGAGTTACTCTTTAAATACACTTTTGCCTAGGGGATCAGGAAGTATTTTTTAAAATTTTGATAATTTACACAAAACACCCGCTACAAAGTGAGGAAGATGTTCGTCAACTCAAATACTGCACTATAGAGATATAGAAAAAAGGGAAGAGATCTCAGAACATGGAACATAAATACAAACAAGTTTGTTTTTAACCAGTAATCTATAAAAAAAAAAAATGACAGGGACAAGACTGTACATAAATAAGTCTCATTTTTATATACAGTCGTGTCCTCTAATTTTTAGATACTGTTTTTACAAAACTGATTAAAAACTTGTTTTTTTATTTTTTTATGTACTGTGGGGTTGATTTACTAAAATTGGAGAGTGCAAAATCTGATGCAGCTGTGCACGGTAGCCAATCAGCTTCTAACTTCAGCTTGTTCAGTAACCACTTGCCTACTGGGCACTTCAACCCCCTTCCTGCCCAGGCCAATTTTTAGCTTTCAGCGCTGTCGCACTTTGATCGACCGTTGCGTCGTCATGCAACTCATTTTTTTACACAAATAGAGCTTTCTTTTGGTGGTATTTAATCACCACTGGGTTTTTTATTTTTTGCTAAATAAACGAAAAAAGACTAAAAATTTTGGAAAAAAAAAAAAAACATTTTCATGGTTTGTTATAAAATTTTGCAAACAGGTAATTTTCTCCTTCATTGATGTGCACTGATGAGGCTGCACTAATGGGCACTGATAGGCTGAACTGATGGGGTGGCACTGATTGGCACTGATGGGTACTAATGAGGCAGCACTGGTGGGCAATGCCACTGATTAGGGGGTACTGATGAGGGGCTGTGCTGATTGGCGGTACTGATGGGAACTGATAGGTGGCACTGATAGGCAGCACTGATGGGCACTAATTGGCAATACTGGTGGGCACTGCTGGGCACAAATTAGCAGCACTGGTGCGACTGCAATGATAATCAGGGCACTTGAAACCCAGTTTTGAAACCCAGTGGACCCCATTCTTCAGGAGACCTGCCAAGGCAAGGTCCGCCCAAGTCCTAGGTGGGGCTTCAAGCTGAAATTAGAAGCCAATCAGCTTCTAATTTCAGCTTGTTTAATTAGGATTTTACAATAAAACCTGGCAGCTGATTGGTTTCTACGCAGAGCTGCACCAGATACTGCATGCTCCAGTTTTAGAAGACCCCTCCAATTAGAGGGGGAGAACCTAACCATAATGCCACATGCCCTCCCATCCAAGACATTCAGGGCAAATACAAGGACCTACAGCCTACTAATCTGTAGTAAGTAAAGTGCATACGCACTGTGTAAAAATGTACAAGGCCAACCCCGTTCTTTAGGGGACCTGCCGAGGCAAGGTATAACCAAGTACAAGGTGGGGCTCCCCTGAATGGAGAACCTATGGGAGGGGAGAACCTGATCAAATTTCATGTGCCCTTCCACCCAAGACTTTCAGGGCAAGTCCAAGTACTTACAACCTACTAATCGTAAGTGAATAAAGTACATATGTGCTGTGTAAAAAAGTACAAGGCCAACCCTGTTCTTTAGGGGACCTGCAGAGGCAAGGTCCACCCAAGTACAAGGTGGGGCTTCCCTAAAGAGAGACCCCATGGGAGGGGGAGAACCTGACCAAAATACCCTGTGCCCTCCCACCCAAGACTTTTAGGGCAAGTCCAAGGACCTACAACCTAATGATCGTAAGTGAGTAAAGTGCATACACGCTGTGTAAAAAAGTGCAAAATAAATAAGTACCAAAGTGCAGGACAATGGCTAGCCTTATGGTAGGTATATATGTTCCTCCAGTCTCAGCTATAAAAAAGGAGGCAGGTGTAAAACAAAGCAGGCAGATGTATGTGACCAAAGTGGCATACTAAAAACACTGTGAGGTACCCCAAAATGAGCTATTCTGGCACCCCTGGATTTCCACTCAAGGGGCACGAGTACTGTAGGGCTTTTCCCAATTATTTTCCATTGGTTTAGGCTGAGATTACTTTTTTGTACTATGTATTGTTTCAAAAGCACATCTGACTGCTCAGTAGTCGCATAGTTACCCCAAAGTGAGTTATTCTGGCACCCCTGAACTGCCACTCAAGGGGCGTGAGTACTGTAGGGCTTTTCCCAATTATGTTCTATTGGTTTAGGCTGAGGATACAGCCTCAGTGTGACCAAAGTGCCATACTAAAAACACCGTGAGTTACCCCAAAATGAGTTATTCTGGCACCCCTGGACTGCCACTCAAGGGGCACTAGTTCTGTAGGGCTTTTCCCAATTATTTTCTATTGGTTTAGGCTGAGGATACAGTCTCAGTGTGACCAAAGTGTGGTGTGTGACCAAAGTGCCATACTAAAAACACAGTGAGTTACCCCAAAGTGAGTTATTCTGGCACCCCTGGTCTGCCACTCAAGGGGCACGAGTATTGTAGGGCTTTTCCCAATTATTTTCCATTGGTTTAGACTGAGGTTACTTTTTTGTACTATTATTGTTTCAAAAGCACATCTGACTGCTCAGTAGCCCCATAGAAAAATCCTATGAACTCTAGTTAATTCTAGCCTAAATTGTCTGCTGAAGATGGGGAAAAGTTTTCACTACGAAGTTATATTAAGTTATACCAGTCTTCATTTCTGTGCCAGTATGTGGATTTTTACATACACGAGTGTTACCATCGCAGTTCTGCCACATAACGATACTTTTTGGTTTAATGTTGACGGGTCCTTTAAGTTACAGAGGATGATGTCAGTCTGGCCGTAGCGAATGCAGAATAGTTTAGTCTTCTGGGGAGCAGCCAGGGAGCAGCGGAGGGGAGCTGCTGAATTTTAATGAGTCATTATTGTGGGGGAAAGGCCTTTTTTTATTTTTTTTTTTTGTCTGCCTTTATCCGGTGCACAATAAAAGAATTAATTGGTCAGAAAATGGAAGGCTACAGAACTGAGAAATCATTAAGAGGTCCTGAATGGCTGATTGGATGCATATTGGAGGCTGGAATTCCTTTCTGTTGCTGTGTGTGGCATAATAACGGACAAGAGGTCCTCATTTGCATATGCTACCAGGAGGCCATCTTTGTGGCCTGCTTTCGTTTTCTCTACTGCTCCGCTTAATGTTAAACTGATACGCAAATGAAAAAAGAAGACCTATCCTTTAAGAGACAACACATAAAAAAACAAAACACCTGTGTGACTAGACTGTGATAGAAGCTGTTGTCATACAACTATGTACCGCATACAATTTCCAGGGCAGCCACTTTGCATGTGCCCAGCTTAAAGTGCCTGTAGACCCAAAATCTATTGTTCAGTATGTTTGCTATCCAGAGATGTATAGTAACTAAGTAGAACTACTTCAATACTGTACTTAAGTACCGAAAGGCGATATCTGTACTTTCCTGGAGTAGAATTTTTTTCTCCTACTTCCACTTTTACTTCACTACATTTTTTCGATGATTTCAATACTTCTACTCCAATATTTTTTTTTTGTGCTGCATAGTTACTCATTACTATTATAAAAATTACCACTGCCAGAACAGTAGATGGCAGGTTTCATGAAGTTCAAAACATGTGTATTATCAGCGCATACGAAAATAAAAGCTACTGTATGTATAAATAAAAGCTGCATTTGAAATAATAAAAAACAATATGATGTTCAAACGTTTGACTTCTTTCTTTAATAACTACATAACACAGTACTTGTACTTTTACTATCAGTACTTGAGTAGCAATTTTTTTTTTCAAAACTACTGGTACTTTTACTTTCAGTACTTGAGCATCAAAATTAAAAAAAAAAACTACTTGCAATATTTAAGTACAAAAAATGTTGAATACTTTAGTACTTCTACTCAAGTCACTTTTTGATCGAGCACTTCCACTTCTACTCAAGTCACTTTTTGATCGAGCACTTGTACTTTTACTCAAGTATGGGTTTTGAGTACTTTATACAACTCTGTTGCCATCATACCTGACTGTATTCAATTGCCTTAACCCCCTTCATGCCTAAAAGTAAAACAAATCTAAATGGCTAAGCTCAATTTTGCAATTTTGACATGTGTAGTAAAACCGTACAAATCATCACAACTACTTTGTGCATCCAGGTGGATTATACCTTGTTTTTTTCTGGACAAATTGGGCTTTCATTTGGTAGTAAATAGTTATGGATATCTCTTGATTTCTTTTAATTATCAAGGAAAACCAACCCAAAATAGTAAAAAAAAAAATTTTTTTTAAATGTATTTCCATATTTTTTGTTACTACCATAACCTACCACCAAAGAACAACTCTCCTGCTCCTAACAATTGCAGCGATACCGCATATGTGTATGTTATTTGTTGTTTGTACCCGTAGTACAGCCCAGAATCAATAGTGTGCATTTTGCTTTTTTATTTTTTTGTCCTACCTAAAACACATTGACTCTAAGGTTCCATTCACATATAGGCGTTTCGGATGTGAATTGTGGCAATTCTGCCCGCGATTCTAAACCAGAGAATCGCTAGGGCATCCCGTGACTTGCAATGGCACCCCAAACACAGCGCACTTTTGCCGCAATTGTAAGCCGACGAATTGCGGTAAAATTACGCAAACAGAATTGCGGGATGTCTGACTCCCAAAAGAAGTTCTTGTTCTTCTTTTGGGTGTCAGGCATCCCACGATTCTGTTTGCGTGTTTTTACTGCAATTCGCCGGATTGCAATTCATGGCAAAATTGCACTGTGTTTGGGGTTCCATTGCAAGTAACGGGAATCACTCAGGCGTCCTGCGACTTGCAATGGTTAGGAATGACGGGCAGAATCACGGCAACACCTATATGTGAACGAAGCCTAACTGACACTAACTTATGCTAAAAAAGAAAAAAAAATTCTGTCAAAAATATAGTGACCCTGACCTTGACCTTTGACCCAGCTATTTTTCTCTATTTTATTTTTTCTTTGTTTTTTTTCTTTTTTACAATTACTTTTTTTTTTTCTGAAAGGAAAGCGAAAGACACATTGTATCCTTCTTCTCCATTTGCAGCAAGAAAAAAACCCAAGGGGTGGACATCATAGTGACTGATCACTGTGGTAGCCAATCAGAGGCTACCACAGAGATCAGGTGACCCGGAATCGGGAAATCCGGGTCCCGATCGTTAGCACGGGGCCTGGGACTCTGGGTGAGAGCCCAGTCTCTGTGCTGGGAGCGTGCTGTGTGGCATGCTTCCAGCACAAAGGCAGAAACACATGTATGCGACCCCACATAAAAAAGCCCAGCGCAGTGAGGTCGCATATATGTGTTATGTCGGCACTCCATACACACGGGCCGAATGTCGAGAGATAACGGCTGGTTCAATAAAAACTGGCCGACATTCGACCTGTGTGTATGTCGGTCTGTCCGACAGGCTTCTGTTAGACGAACATGTTGGAAAACCAACAGCCAACTGGCTCCTGGTCTGCGCTCTCAGCCAACCCGTCAAACACAACAGCTCAGCAGATGACTGCACTAACTTCTGATGGTTAGTACAGCGGCTCCGAATGGAGTTGTCAGTTTTTTTTTTTTTCAAACAACCTGCTAGGGGTGAACAAAAAAAAAACTTGTAGTGTGTACCAGGCATAAGTCTTTGTTTTTGTCTTTTAAAACTTTTTATTGTAATACATTTTGCAACATACAGTGGTTCATATGTCAGAATTTAAGCCAAACTTTCCTTAAAAATGTACCTTCCACCCTCCTCCTACTTATCCTAACCTGTTTTAAAAAGATCTTCGCACTTACCTATTTTTAATCTGCTCTGGTGCGGTCATGTGATCCCACAGCTCTGGCTCCCCTGTGTCAGTGAGGGGCTGCTGCATGGGAGAAGAGGGAGCGCCGACAATGACTGGGAGCCTACGGTCTACCACCTGAAATTTCCAGTTTTTGTTAAGCAGTCCTTGAGCCGAAGCTGTAGAATCACGTGACCGGACCCGATAAAAAATAGGTGTCAGAAACCTTATCTTAACCGTGCAAATTTTAATGTGCGTGCACAGAGACTTGCACATACTCCTGAGCATAGGAGGATAGGATAAGCAGGACATGGAAAAATGGGAATGTGCGCATGCGCCATGGTGCACATGTGGAAGCACAGATTCTGGCACCTGACGACCTATTTAAACCCGAGGTCTGCCTAGTATCATTGCTTGAGCAGCTCTTATCCCTGTAACCTGTTGATCTTGCTACTGACCCGGCTACGTCTGACTCTTCTCTGAATTTTCCTTGCCTGCTTGTGTCTGCTGCTCGTCTTTGGTCTTGACCCTGGCCTGGACTTTTGGCTAAGATTCTGTCTTCTGATTTTGTACTTTGCTGCCAGCATGTTGCTGACCCTTGCCTGTCTCTGACCGGTACCTGATCATAATTCTGTACCTATCTGCCTGGCTGCTGCCAAACTCCTGACCTGACTGCACCTTTCTGCTCATCGGACTCTCAGCACTTCCAAGCTCAAGTTTGCTGAACCATCTCCCTGGAACCTGCGCCCTTCCGTTGCCCTAGCAGTCCCTGTCTCCTCCACCAGGGGTTTTCTGACGGTAATTGTGCAAAAGGCCACCGGTGTCATCTTGAGCTCCACTGACAGGTACGTGATGGTAAGTATTCAGATCTTTTTTTAGACAGGTTAGGCAGGATAGGTAGGAGGAGGGGGGGGGGCATTTTTAAGAATGGATAGACTTAGGGCTTGGCCTACACTAGCATTTCTGTCTGAAGAGCGATCTGAATTTGGATCGATCTTTAGGGAACATTTTATAGGTGGTGAGGATGCATTATATTGTCTCCTCATTGCCTGCTTTACCCCTTGGACCCCACACTAGTGCACTGCAACGGGGCAGTTGCAGAGTGGCCCATTGAATGGGTCATGATCTTTGGGTGATAGCGCCTGCCGAAAGTGTTTCTGGCGTGGCCACAAAGCAAAGTATCGTGGCCATGGCAAGTGTACACCTCAAGCCACTGCCCTGCAGCTAAGGAAGAGGGGATATTGGTTTAAGGGCGGTAAAAGAGCCACTCAATCATGGAGTTTTACTATCCCCAACCGCTAGTGTGAATGAGCCCTTTCGCTTTTCTTCCACTTTAAAGCTAAAGTTTAATGTGACTTGGTTTGAATCCTGAACCAGACACTATCTGCATAGAGTTTGCATGTTCTCCTTGTGCTCTTTGTCTGCTTTCATGTGAATCAAGGACCTTAGACTTGAATGCAAGGACTTATGTGAATTGCTGTGTATATTATCGGAGCTATATAATGCTTGGTTTACATCTATGCATGTGTGTGGGCTGCATTTGCTCCAGCACCTATTTCAAAAAGACGCCCCCAAGGGAAATTGCATGGCTCTAAATGACCATGCGATTTCCCTGTGGTTCCTGCACCTGTAAGTGCACTGCCTTTTTTAAATGCGTGGTGGGGCCATTCAGTATAAATGGCAAACCTGCGTGTTTTGTCACAGCAGCGGGTTTTCACTGCAGGTGGTTGCAGGTGCGGGAATTGCTGCCATTCCCAGACCCGCAGCCACCTGGATAGATGTGAACCAAGGGTAAATACCTGTAATAAATCTGCTTATATTTTGCCTTCGGCTCTGAGGAAGAGGCGAAGCCTCGAAACGCGTCAACTGTCATTCTATCAAAGACAGTGGACATTACAACAATTAATGTTTGAATTTGATATGCTGGTTTACTACTTCTGTTTGTAAGTAGCCAATTTTAGTATGTTCTAATAAAGCCTTACTGAGGATAATGCGCTAGGCCGGTGCGCCCTTTCTTTGTTTTTTGTTTGCAGTACTTTGTTGACCACCCCAGTCCTAGAGGGCAGCAAGGCCTTAGGCTTTGGGGAGGCCAAATAAGATTTCTGCGATAGGAGTGGTTTGGGAACCCTGTTTCTGAGCGCAGGAGCAAGGTGCTATGCACCGCAAATTTGTTCTGGAGTAGTTATATTTTGTCTTCCTTGGTTATTCTTTGCATCACCCCCGCCCCCCCTTCTTACCTTTCGGTTTTAATTTCATACTTTATTTTAGACCCAATGATGTTATCACTGGGTCTCACTGCTTCTCTATATACACTGCAGGAAGATCATAGCTGGTGGGAGGGGCCTGCAGGGTGTTGTACATAGCTTCTGAAAACCATCATAGCACCCGGCCTCAGTATTCCTCTCAAGAGCCCTCAGCCCTGACGGTATGCAGTGTGCTGTTACCCAAGAGAAGGTAAGCAAATATCAGAATGCCTTGATGGGTAGATGTCAGTCTGGAGAAGTGGGTGCCCCTAGGCAGTCTGTGTTTTGCATAAAAAGCCCCATATGTGATGCTGAACCGCCATGATTGGTATATTGGAATATAATGAATGAAAGGGGCAGGGACAGTAAGGCTGAAAATGAAAGGGCTAGATAATGATGAAGGTCCTACCGCCAGAAAATGGGGTGGGCTGTACCTGACTTGCTGAAAAACTCACAGGGTGCAGTGAAATCAGAGTAAACTATTTCAGTCCAGGAGAGGAGCCGGTACAACTGTGCCAGACTGAAGGGAAAGCTGGAGTTCTGCTTAAAGCAAAATTATTTCTTACTACTAGCAGCACTTCCTGTTGCAGGCTGACAACATGAGGCGCTGCCAGTCAAATAGCAGCAGTGTTGTCAGCCTGCCACATGTTCTTCTTCAGTTGGCTACTGTACTGCCATTCAAAGTCTATCAAATATGCAACCCTACAGCAAACTCAAGGAGTGCACACCCGCCAAAGACCTGGAGATTCTGCCAGTGGCAGCACTTCTTGTTTCAGGCTAACACTAAGCCATTGCCACTCAAATAGAAGCAGTTTTGTAGGCTTGCCGTGTGTTCTTCTTCAGTTGGCCAATGGGCTGTCAGTCAAAGTCTATCAAGTAGGCAACCCTACAGCAAACTCAAGGAGTGCACACCTGTCAAAGATCTGGAGATTCTGCCAGTGGCAGCACTTCTTGTTGCAGGCTACCAACACTAACACTAAGCCACTGCCACTCAAATAGAAGCAGTTTTGTAGGCTAGCCGTGTGTTCTTCTTCAGTTGCCCACTGGGCTGTCGGTCGAAGTCTATCAAGTAGGCAACCCTGTGGTTAAACTCAAGTAGTGCAACTTCAGCAAAAATCTGGAGATCCTACCAGTAGCAGCACTTCTTGTAGCAGGCTACAAACACTAAGCCACTGCCAGTCAAATATCAGCAGTGTTGTCAGCCTGCCACCTGTTCTTCTTCAGTTGGCCACTGGACTGCCATTAAAAGTCTTTCAAATAGGCAACCCTACGGAAAAACTGTGCACACCCGGCAAAGATCTGGAGATTCTGCTAGTAGCAGCACCTCTTGTTTAAGGCTTACAACACTAAGCCACTGCCACTCAAATAGCAGCAGTTTTGTCAGCCTGCCACGTGTTTTTCTTCAGTTGGCCATTGGGCTGTCAGTCAAAGTGTATCAAATAGGCAACCCCATGGTTAAACTCAAGGAGTGCGCGCTCAGCAAAATTTTGGAGATCCTGCCAGTAGCACTTCCTATGAAGGCTGACACCACTATTGCCATCTGTTCTTCCTCAGTTGGCCATTGGGCCGCCAAAGACTATCAAAGAGGCAGCCTTAATGCCAACTCAAGGAGTGCGCTCCCAGCAAAAATCTGGAGATCCTGCCAGTATCAGCAATTCTTGTTGCAGGCTAACAACACTAAGCCACTGCCACTCAAATAGCAGCAGTGTTGTCAGCCTGCCACATGTTTTTCTTCAGTTGGCCATTGGGCTGTCAGTCAAAGTGTATCAAATAGGTAACACCATGGTTAAACTCAAGGAGTGCGCGCTCAGCAAAATTTTGGAGATCCTGCCAGTAGCACTTCCTATGAAGGCTGACACCACTATTGCCATCTGTTCTTCTTCAATTGGCCATTGGGCCGCCAAAGACTATCAAAGAGGCAGCCTTAATGCCAACTCAAGGAGTACGCACCGAGCAAAAATCTGGAGTTCCTGCCAGTATCAGCAATTCTTGTTGCAGGCTAACAACACTAAACCACTGCCACTCAAATAGCAGCAGTGTTGTCAGCCTGCCACATGTTCTTCTTAAGTTGGCCACTGGACTGCCATTCAAAGTCACCCTACAGCAAACTCAATTGTGCACACCCGGCAAAGATCTGGAGATTCTGCCAGTAGCATTTCTTGTTTCAGGCTAACACTAAGCCACTGCCACCTAACTAGAAGCAGTTTTGTAGGCCTGTCGTGTGTTCTTCTTCAGTTGGCCATTGGGCCGTCGGTCAAAGTCTATCAAATAGGCAATCCTATAGTTAAGTCACGGAGTGCATGCTCAGCAAAAATCTGTAAATTCTGCCAGTAGCAGCACTTGAAAGCTGACAACACTAAGCCACTGCCACTCAGTCACTGCTGTGTGTTCTTCTTCAGTTGGCCATTGGGCTGCCAAAGACTATAAAATAGGAAGCCTTAATGCCAACTCAAGGAGTGCACATCCAGCAAAAAATATTGAGATCCCGCCAGTAGCAGCACTTCTTGTTGCAGGCTAACAAAACTACCCACTACCATTCAAATAGCAGCAGTGTTGTCAGCCTGCCATGTGTACTTCAGCAGTTGGCCAATGGGCTGCCAGTCAAATTCTATTATAAAGGAAACCCGAAGGCCAATTCAGGGGTGCACACCCAGCAAAAATCTGGAGATCCTGCCAGCAGTAGCACTTTCAGTTGCAGGCTAACAACACTAAGCCACCGCCACTCAAGTAGATGCAGTGTTGTCAGTCTGCCACGTGTTCTTCTTCAGTTGGCCATTGGGCTGCCGGTATATCAAAGTATATCAAATAGGCAACCCTACGGCCATCTCAAGGAGTGCGCACCCAGCAAAATTCTAGAGATCCTGCCAGTGGCAGCACTTCCTGTTACAGGCTGCCAACACTAAGCCACTGTCACTCAGATAGAAGCAGTGTTGTCAGCCTGCCACGTGTTCTTCTTCAGTTGCCCATTGGGCTGCTGGTCTATCAAAGTTTATCAAATAGGCAACCCTACGGTCATCTCTAGGAGTGCGCACCCAGCAAAATTCTAGAGATCCTGCCAGTGGCAGCACTTCCTGCTACAGGCTGACAACACTAAGCCACTGTCACTCAGATAGAAGCAGTGTTGTCAGCCTGCCACGTGTTCTTCTTCAGTTGGCCATTGGGCTGCTAGTTTATCAAAGTCTATCAAATAGGAAACCCACCAACCAACTCAAGGAGTGCTTATCCCACAAAATTCTGGAGATCCTGCCAGTAGCAGCACTTCCTGTTGTAGGCTGTCAACACTAAGTCGCTGCCTCTAAAATAGCAGCAGTGTTGTCAGCCAGCTATGTGTTCTTCTTTAGTTGACCATTGGGCTGAAGGTCAAAGTCTATCAAATAGGAAACTCTACAGCCAACTCAAGGAGTGCACCCCCCATAAGCGGCTGTTCCCAATTGTTTATCCTGACAGGTGTGCTTTCATATAAAGTACACTTATCCTGCCCGCCTGGCCCGGCTAACGAAGGAGCACACACCAGCCGCCCACTCCTACTACTTTGTGATAGACGCACAGGAAGCCGGGGGACAAATCACGACATTCCATCGGTGATTCATCACTTCAATCTGGCCGTGCATAAGAAGCGTTAATCTGAGAAAGAACAGCGAGACTCTTTTCTCCCCACCAGTGCGTCTCTGATGACCGTCTGCAATCAGCAGATTGCAAGCCGGGCAAACGGCTGCTCCACACGGGAGCAAATCTGTTGTTATTTCCACCGTCAGATGGGCTACGCTGAGACTCGCTGGGTTACTCTCGTTTACTCCAGGTGGTCCAGAGGCGTGTGCGTTTCCTGTTATAATCTGCCCGAGGAAGGACGCGTCTGCGTTCACTTGGTCGCCATGCTCGTGAATGGAGAAATGAAAAAAAAATTAGTGTTTTATACTCCAGAGCAATGAGTGACTTGGGAATTTCTCTGGCATAAATATCAGCCCACACTCTCGATTAGTAATTCACGAATATGATTCAGCCCATGCCAGGGCAGCGCCGGCCTGTTTTGTACACATTCCAAGCTGAAGATTTTCTGCAAAACACAACACGCTGCCGAAATCTGCCTTATATAACATCAATGACAGATTTAACGGGGAGTTCTTGTATCCGGGAAAGTCTGTCTATGCTTATTTACTTGTATTTTACACTTAATGGGAAAAAAAGACACTTTATATTAACCACTTCAGCTCCGGAAGACTAACCCCCCCCCCCCTTCATGACCAGGCCATTTTTTGCAACACGGCACTGCGTTACTTTAACTGACAATTGCGCAGTCGTGCGACGCTGTACCCAAATAAAATGTATGTCCTTTTTTTCTTTTGGTGGTATTTAATCACCTCGGTGCTATAAACAAAAAAAAAAAAAACAAACAATATTTTTTACTTTCTGCTATAAAACACATCCAATAAAAAAAAAAATTACATTCCTTCTTCAGTTTAGGCCAATATGTATTCTGCTAATTGTGGTAAAAAAAAAAAATCTCAATAGACGTATTATGATTGGACTGCGTCTCTAAACTATAGGATATTTTTATGGAATTTTTATTTATTTATTTATTTTTTACCAGTAATGGCAGTGATCAGCGACTTAAAGTGTGACTTTGACATTGCAGCGGACAAATCGGACGCTAAGGCCAATATGTATTCTGCTACATATTTGTAGTAAAAAAAAAAATCCCAATAGGCGTATATTGATTGGTTTGCGTCTATAAACTATGGAATATTTTTATGGAACTTTTATTTATTTATTTTTTACTAGTAATGGCAGCGATCAGCGACCTATAGTGGGACTTCGACATTGCGGTGGACAAATCGGACGCTAAGGCCAATATGTATTCTGCTACATATTTGTAGTAAAAAAAAAAAATCCTAGTAGGCGTATATTGATTGGTTTGCGTTTATAAACTATGGGATATTTTTAAGGAATTTTTATTTATTCATTTTTTACTAGTAATGGCAGCGATCAGCGACTTATAGTGGGACTGCGACATTGCGGCGGACAAATTAGACACTAAGGCCAAAATGTATTCTGCTACATATTTGTAGTAAAAAAAAAAAATCCCAATAGGCGTATATTGATTGGTTTGGGTCTATAAACTATGGGATATTTTTATGGAATTTTTGTTTATTTATTTATTTATTTTTAACTAGTAATGGCGGCGACCAGCGACTTATAGTGGGACTGAGACATTGCGGCGGACAAATCAGACACTAAGGCCAATATGTATTCTGCTACATATTTGTAGTAAAAAAAAAAAATCACAGTAGGCGTATATTTATTGGTTTGCGTCTATAAACTATAGGATATTTTTTAATGGAACTTTTATTTATTTTTTACTAGTAATGGCAGCGATCAGCGACCTATAGTGGGACTTCGACATTGCGGCGGACAAATCGGACGCTAAGGCCAATATGTATTCTGCTACATATTTGTAGTAAAAAAAAAAAAAATCCCAGTAGGAGTATATTGATTGGTTTGTGTCTCTAAACTATGGGATATTTTTATGGAATTGTTATTTATTTATTTATTTTTTTACTAGTATTGGCAGCGATCAGCGACTTATAGTGTGACTTCGACATTGTGGCGGGCAAATCGGACGCTAAGACCAATATGTATTCTGCTACATATTTGTAGTAAAAAGAAGTCCCAATAGGCGTACAGTAAACCCCCCTCCATTGCGGGGGTTACGTTCCGGATCCAGCCGCGAAAAGTGAAAATCCGCGAAATAGAAAAACCCTATTAAAATGCATTGTAGGCATGTTTTTTTTACTGTCACTGTACGTGTAAAAGCATTTTAAGGTCTTTAAACACACTTTTAAAATAATAGAAACTCATTTAAACACATAAAAGACACTGAGAGACATAGCAAGAGCTATGGAAAACACAAAAATATTTCATTTTTAATGATTTATATAGTAAAATAACATTACAAAAAAAAAAAACGCAATATACCGGGACCGCAAAAACTGAACCGCGATGGAGCGGGGGTTTATTGTATATTGATGGGACTGCGTCTCTAAACTAAATCAGCGACTTACTGTGGGACTGCGACATTGCGGTGGACATATCAGACACTAAGTGATTTCAAGGGTTCCTCTGTGTTGAAAGGGTTGAGAAAGGCTGCCTTAATATGTGATAAAGAAGCATATAATGATATGTATTTCTACAAAGTCTGAATCCAGCCTCAGAGTAATCTAATCCATAAGATCTAGAAATGCTTCACAAAGTGATGTCAGAGGAAAATCATCATAACAACACCAGGGTTGATTATGTGATTAACCAGTTCCCGCCCGGCCTGTAGACAAATGGCGGCTGGGTGGGACAATAGTCTTTTTCCGCGTGGACGCCTCGCATCCACCAGACACAGCTGATGACAGGTCACTGTACCGGGCGGCTGCCGGTACCGTGTGATCACTGTGACCAATCACAGCAGTTCACATGACAATTGTAAACAAGAGATGGCTTCCATTCATGCCATTCATTGTGTACAATTTTGTTGCCAGCTGTGATTGGTCACAGCGATCAAATGGTACGGACAGGGCCAATCACAGCTAATTACATTAATACCCACTGAATTAATCAATTTTATTCAGTAAAAATGGTTGCCTATAATAGTGAAATTCACTGGTATAAGCAATCATACTGTGTAAGAAAAATCCTGATCACTACTGTTCTAACACTGTACTGCTCTGGTCACTGTGTGTTAAAAAAAAAAAATGTAATAGTTACATAGTTACATAGTAGGTGAGGTTGAATAAAGACAATAGTCCATCCAGTTCAACCTGTGTAGGTGTGTGTGGCTGTAATCATCTCACATAGAGAAGTATGTAGAAGAATATTGGGAGTATATATTGAGGGGTATTATTGGTATTATCTATAGAAAAGATAAAAATTTGAAAAATATTAACATTTCTTTTTGTTTTTTACATACTGTCACCAGCAGTGTCCCTGATTACTGCCACACCAGTTATATGATGACACTGTACTGCGCTAGTGGGACTGTGTGAAAAAAATAAAATAATGCAAATGTAAAAAAAAGTTTTAAATTTATTTAAATTTCCAAAAAATTGTGACAAAAAATTATAACTTCAAAAACTAATACTAAATATCTTGGACTGTCTACTTTCCAAAAAGGGACATTTGGGGGATTTTTACTATCCTGGCATTTTCGGGCCTCAAGAAATGAGCTAGGCCGTCAGTACAGTACATGCGAATTGATCTATTTTCAGATATATATACCATCGTTTGTGGACTCGTAAAGACTAAATAATATGCACAGATTTGGGTTATTTTCACCAAAGAAATGTATCAGAATACAGTTGGGCCTTAATTTATGAAGAAAGATGATATATTTGCACAAGTTTATAACAGAAACAAATAAAAACATGTTTTTTTTCAAAACTTGTATTTAGTTTATTTAGCAAAAAATAAAAACAGTGGTGATTAAATACCATAAAAATATATCTCTATTTGTGTGAAAAAATGATAAAAATTTCATATGTGTTCATATGTGTGTTGAATGATCGCGCAATTGTTATTCAAACTATGATAGCGCTGAAAGCTGAAAACTGGCCTAGACAGGAAGGGGGTGAAAGTGCTCAGTATTGAAGTATTGAAGTGGTAAGCAGACCCTTCTACTTAGCACTTATTTTTTGTCAAGTACATCGGTACATTGGTACCCAAAGAACAGACGCAATTGAAGCTGAACATGTACTAGTAGAATTTTGTAAAAATGTTATTTAATTTTTTTTTCTGAAAATTTTTTAAATTTCTTCAATTTCCAAAAAATTGTGCCAAAAAATTATTTAACTTCAAAAACGAATACTAACTAATACTAAATATCTTGGACTGTCTTCTCTCCAAAAAGGGACATTTGGGGGATATTTTTACTCTCCTGGAATTTTCAAGCAATTAGATAGGCCGTCAGTACAGTACATGCGAATTGATCGATTTTCATATATATATATATATATATATATATATATATATATATATATATATATACATACACCTTAGTTTGTGGACTCGTAACTTTCCTACAGACTAAATAATATGCACAGATTTGGGTTATTTTCACCAAAGAAATGTATCAGAACACAGTTGAGCCTTTATTTATGAAGAAAGATGATATATTTGCACAAGTTGATAACAGAAACAAATAAAAACGTGCTTTTTTTTTTTTCAAAATTTGTATTTAGTTTATTTAGCAAAAAATAAAAACAGTGGTGATTAAATACCATAAAAATATATCTATTTGTGTGAAAAAAATGATAAAAATGTCATATGTGTACAGTGTTGAATTGATCTATTTTTAGATATATATACCATCGTAACTTTTCTACAGACTAAATAATATGCACAGATTTGGATTATTTTCACCAAAGAAATGTATCAGAACACAGTTGGGCCTTAATTTATGAAGAAAGATGATATATTTGCACAAGTTGATAACAGAAACAAATAAAAACGTGTTTTTTTTTTTCTTCTAAATTAGTATTTAGTTTATTTAGCAAAAAAAAAACAAAAAACAGTGGTGATTGAATACCATAAAAAAATATCTCTATTTGTGTGAAAAAAAAATGATAAAAATGTCATATGTGTGCAGTGTTGAATGATCGCGCAATTGTCAAGTGCCTAGACGGGAAGGGGGTGAAAGTGCCCAGGATTGAATTGGTTAAACTACTTAGCACTTTTTTGTCAAGTACATCAGTACCCACAGAACAGACGCAAGTAAAGTTGGACATGTATTAGTAGAATTTTGTAAAAATGTAATTTTATTTATTTTTTTGGGAAATGTTCAATTTTCCTATAGCTAACATGGTCAAATCAACATTTGTTTTCAACTGTAGTTATGAAAAAATTCCAAGCAGCAGGATGGAACATTTTTCTCCAACAAACGAAATTCTAACTATGAATGTAATTTTTGGTCAGGAAAAACGTACAAAAAAAAAAATCATATCTATTTTAATGAAAGTTGTTTAATACATCTGTAAATTTAATCAAATAGCAGATCTGGATGAAATATTAAGGGATTTTGAACTCAATTAGTTGACACAATGATGGCAAAAGAATGTTTTGATGAAAATTTTCATACAAATGTTCTTATGAAATTCCACTAGTGCATGGCTAGCTTAAGAATTTGCCTTGAATTTGCAAAAAATGTGAGCTAAGTCAGATAAAACTTTCTGGAATGGAAATAGTTAGTGGGATCACCTTTAGAAGGTAAGGTATCAGGAGCTTGGAATTGGCCAATGAGGAGGAGTGGGCCCCATAAGGCGGGGCCACGGGTTAATTGTAGGCGATAAAGGAAATATGTCTCAGCTAGAACAAAGGGCTCTGTATCAATCGCTTTGGACAATGTTTCGGGAATTTGGGGAGTTTCCAGGATAAAATAATACTAAAAAAAAAAAAAAAAATCACTGAATCATTCGATGAAAATTTACAGCACTGCCTTATTGTGTACTTTATATACATTTCCATTTGTTTTTGCAACATCCAGATGAGCTCTTCAAAAAGCTATCATTTCCCTTTTTATGTGTTTTTGAACATACTACATGGGTAGTCATTTTTAAGGGGCTGCAAGGGCACAAATGCTGGAATAATAAATTGTAAGTAGACTGTGATGCCACTGATCTCTAGCACTTTCATGTAAGAGGTCATCATTCACCAACCTCTTGGTAGCATTCCTGCAATCTCTGACAAGCTCTTGTAGATTTCATACTGTCTCTGACCACCTCCTGTTCGTTTTTATAATCCCTGACATCTCCTGTAGCATGCCTGCAGTCCCCGACCAACTCCTGTAGAATGCCTGCAGGCTCTGACCAGCTCCTATAGCATGCCTGTAGTCTCTGACAATCTCCTGTAGCATGCCTGCAGTCTCTGACCATCTCCTGTAGCATGCCTGCAGTCTCTGACCAACTCCTTTAGGATGCCTGTAGTCTTTGACCATCTCCTATATCATGCCTGCAGTCTCTGACCATCTCTTGTAGCATGCCTGCAGTCTCTGACCATCTCCTATAGCATGCCTGAAGTCTCTGGCCATCATCTCCTATAGCATGCCTGCAGTCTCTGACCATCTCCTATAGCATGCCTGCAGTCTCTAACAATTTCCTGTAGCATGCCTACAGTTTCTGACCATCTACTGAAGCATTTGAAGCATGTATGTAGTATTTGACCATCTATTGTAGTATAACTGTGATCTCCAACCATTCCCTCTAGCGTTCCTGAAGTCTCTGGCTATCCCTTATTGCATGTCTACAGTTTCTGATATTCTCCTGTAGCATGTATGTCGTTTCTGGCCATCTCCTGTAGCATGCCTGCAGTCTCTGACCATATCCTGTTGCATCTTTGGGTATCCTTTGTAGACAGCCTGCAGGCCTTGACTATCTAGCATTTCTGCAGTCTCTAACCATCATTTATTTTAGCATGACTATACTATTATCACTTTTAGAAAGTCTGCAGTTCCTGACCATCTCCTGCAGCATGCCTGCAGTCTCTGACCATCTCCTATAGCATGCATGCAGGCTCTGACTAACCATTTAGGAAGCCTGCAGTTCCTGACCATCTCCTGTAGTATGCATGCAGGCTCTGACTCACCATTTAGGAAGCCTGCAGTTCCTCACCATCTCCTGTGGGATGCCCTCAGTTTCTGACCATCTTCAGTACCATGCCTGCAGTCTCTGGCCATCTTCGGTACCATGCCTGCAATCTCTGACCATCTTTGGTACCATGCCTTCAATCTCTGACCATGTTCAGTACCATGCCTGCAGTCTCTGGCCATCTTCCGTACCATGCCTGCAATCTCTGACCATGTTCAGTACCATGCCTGCAGTCTCTGACCATCTTTGGTACCATGCCTTCAATCTCTGACCATGTTCAGTACCATGCCTGCAGTCTCTGGCCATCTTCGGTACCATGCCTGCAATCTCTGACCATGTTCAGTACCATGCCTGCAGTCTCTGACCATCTTCGGTACCATGCCTGCAATCTCTGACCATGTTCAGTTCCATGCCTGCAGTCTCTGACCATCTTCGGTACCATGCCTGCAATCTCTGACCATGTTCAGTACCATGCCTGCAGTCTCTGACCATCTTTGGTACCATGCCTTCAATCTCTGACCATGTTCAGTACCATGCCTGCAGTCTCTGACCATCTTTGGTACCATGCCTTCAATCTCTGACCATGTTCAGTACCATGCCTGCAGTCTCTGGCCATCTTCAGTACCATGCCTGCAATCTCTGACCATGTTCAGTACCATGCCTGCAGTCTCTGACCATCTTTGGTACCATGCCTTCAATCTCTGACCATGTTCAGTACCATGCCTGCAGTCTCTGGCCATCTTCGGTACCATGCCTGCAATCTCTGACCATGTTCAGTTCCATGCCTGCAGTCTCTGACCATCTTCAGTACCATGCCTGCAATCTCTGACCATGTTCAGTTCCATGCCTGCAGTCTCTGACCATCTCCTGTTTTAGATCCTCAGTGTCCGACCATCTTCTGTAGCATGCCTTGTCTCTATCAATTGTAGTATGTCCAAACTCTTTGACATACATAGTGTAACTTTACATACACTAAATATTATGTTTGGCCCTTTGATGGCACCAGGGATCACATCTGAGACCCCTATATATAGTAAGTTGACCGCCACTGCTGTAGCATCAAGTAAGACTTCAACTTTCTTTCTCTAACTGTTACTTGCCAGTCCAGGTTTTGATGCACACGGCTGACCATAGAGCTAAGCAGATGGTACTCATTTCAAGCTATCCAACACATGGAGACTAGTATACAGTATATAGAAGTTCAATAAACATATTTAAGACTACTTTACTTTTAAACTGTGACTCTTTTGAAAAGATTTTCACTTTTTCTGCCACCCTTTGGCACAGGATAACGTCACTCCTGGATCACTAGTCATTGGAGAACTATGGAGGCTGCCATCGCTGACCTCTCATGAGAATGATAGTTGTCTGGCTGGCATGTTGACTCTCTGGCTTCAGATTTCTCAGAGTCCTTGACCCAGAACAAGTATTCTGATCAGGAAGTAAAAGAATCTCTTATGTTGGCAGGAGAGAAAGGTGGGAAATAAGTCGCTGACCGGCTCCATTACTATTATAAAAAATAAATAAATCAAATATCCATTATATATATACCATGGTTTGTAGATGCTTTAACTTTCACATAAACCAATTAATATAATTTTTTTTTTTTTTAACAAAGACGTAGCAGAAAACAATTTGGCCTAAGTTAATGAAGATATTTGATTTTTATTCTCTGATATGTTTTATAATGGAAAATAGAAAATATCGTATTGGGTTTTTTATCAAAATTTTCAGTCTTTTTTAGTTTATATAATAAAAAAAATACAAAAACCCAGTGGTGATCAAATACCACCAAAAGAAAGCTCTATTCGAGTAAAAAAAATGATAAAAATCCCATGCGGGTACAGAGTTGCAATTGCCAGGTAAAGTAGCGCAGTGCCGAATAGCAAAAAATGGCCTGGTCATGAAGAGGGGAAAAATCTTCTAGAGCTCAAGTGGTTAAAATGCAATCAGTGTAAGCGACCAAATTTGACCTGGTATTAACCTTTTGAACTCCACTACAGCAGAGCTCAGACTCACAGAGGGAGAATCAGCATAAAAAGCCAATTGGTGCTATTGTGTTTATGTGCTAACAATGGATATGCTAATAGGAAGAGAGAGCGGAGTGGCAAAGAGATGAGCTCATCAGTCCCATTTCACTGTCCATTCACAAGCTGGGGGAGAGACAAGACCTGTATGTGTTACTAAACTGCAGCAAAGAAAAATCAGGTCTTCTGCCCTGCCTGTGTCTGTGCCATGTGGCAGAACTGCATACAGTAAATCTAGTGACTGGATGGACAGAAATACAAGTACTTTGTCAGGTAAAACATATCACTTATGTATAAACTATATATATATATATATATATATATATATATATAAATACAGTATCTCACAAAAGTGAGTACACCCCTCACATTTTTGTAAATATTCTATTCTATCTTTTCATGTGACAACACTGAAGAAATGACACTTTGCTACAATGTAAAGTAGTGAGTGTACAGCTTGTATAACAGTGTAAATTTGCTGTCCTCTCAAAATAACTCAACACACAGCCATTAATGTCTAAACCGCTGGCAACAAAAGTGAGTACACCCCTGAGTGAACATGTCCAAATTGGGCCCAATTAGCCATTTTCCCTCCCCGGTGTCATGTGACTCGTTAGTGTTACAAGGTCTCAGGTGTGAATAGGGAGCAGGTGTGTTTAATTTGGTTTTATCGCTCTCACTCTCTCATACTGGTCACTGGAGGTTCAACATGGCACCTCATGGCAAAGAACTCTCCGAGGATCTAAAAAAAAAAAAATTGTTGTGCTACATAAAGATGGTCTAGGGCTAGGCTATAAGAAGATTGCCAAGATCCTGAAACTGAGCAGCAGCATGGTGGCCAAGACCATACAGCGATTAAACAGGACAGGTTCCACTCAGAACAGGCTTGGCCATGGTCAACCAAAGAAGTTGAGTGCACCTGCTCAGCATCATATTCAGAAGTTGTCTTTGTGAAATAGACGTATGAGTGCTGCCGGCATTACTGCAGAGGTTGAAGGGGTGGGGGTCAGCCTGTCAGTGCTCAGACCATACGCCGCACACTGCATCAAATTGGTCTGCATGGCTGTATGCATGCACAAGAAAACCCGCAAACAGTTTGCTAACGACAAGCAGACTATGGACATGGATTACTGGAACCCTGTCCGGTTGTCAGATGAGACCAAGATAAACTTATTTGGTTCAGATGGTGTCAAGCGTGTGTGGCGGCAACCAGGTGAGGAGTACAAAGACAAGTGTGTCTTACCTACAGTCAAGCATCGTGATGGGAGTGTCATGGTCCGGTACTGGGGAGCTACACTTTATTGAGGGAACCATAAATGACAACTTACTGTGACATAATGAAGCAGAGCATGATCCCCTCCCTTCAGAGACTGGGCCGCAGGGCAGTATTCCAACATGATAACGATCCCATACACACCTCCAAGATGACCACTGCCTTGCTAAAGAAGCTGAGTGTAAAAGTGATGGACTGGCCAAGCATGTCTCCAGACCTAAACCTTATTGAGCATCTGTGGGACATCCTCAAACGGAAAGTGGAGGAGCGCAAGGTCTCTAACATCCACCAGCTCCGTGATGTCATCTTGGAGGAGTGGAAGAGGACTCCAGTGGCAACCTGTGAAGCTCTGGTGAACTCAATGCCTAAGTGGGTTAATGCAGTGCTGGAAAATAATGGTGGACACACAAAATATTGACACTTTGGGCCCAATTTGGACATTTTCACTTAGGGGTGTACTCACTTTTGTTGCCAGCGGTTTAGAAATTAACCACTTTACCACCGGAGGATTTTCCTGCTTAACGTCTAGGCCACTTTTTGCAACTTGGCACTGCGCGACTTTAACTGACAATTGCGCGGTCATGCAACCCTGTACCCAAACTAAATTTACGTCCTTTTTTTCCCACAAACAGAACTTCCTTTTGGTGGTATTTGATCACTTCTGCGGTTTTGATTTTTTGTGATATTAATAAAAAAAGAGCGAAAATTTTGCAAAAAAATTGACATTTTCTACTTTGACAGTTAAAAAATATCCAATATATTCAATTTTTGTCATATATTTAGGCCAAAATGTATTTAGCTACATGTCTTTGACAAAAAAATCCTCAATGAGCGTATCTTTAACTGCTTTAAGACCGGAAAGATTTTACCCCATTCCTGACAAGGCTATATTTTGCTATTCGCCACTGTGTTACTTTAACGGACAATTGCGCGGTCGTGCGATGCTGTACCCAAAATAAATTTATGTCCTTTTTTCCCCACAAATAGAGCTTTCTTTTGGTGGTATTTGATCACCTGTGCGATTTTTAATTTTTGAAAAAAAGAGCGACAATTTTGAAAAAAAAAACAATATTTTTTACATTCTGTTATATAACATTCCCCCCAAAAAAATAAAAAAAACACATTTTTTTAACATTTTAGGCCAATTTGTTCTCTGCTACATCTTTTTGGTAAAAAAAATCACAATAAGCGTATTTTGATTGGTTTGCGCAAAAGTTATCGCGTTTACTAACTATGGGAAAGATTTGTCATTTTTATTGTTTATTTTTTTTTACTAGTAATGGCGGTGATCTGCAATTTTTTTGCGGGACTGCAACATTGCGGCGGACAGATCGGACCCCTAACTGACATTTTTTACACTTTTGGGGGTAACAGTGACATTACTACAGCAATCAGTGCTATAAATATGCACTGTTACTGTATTAATGACACTGGCAGGGAAGGGGTTAACTTTATTGGTGATCAAGGGGTTAAATGTAAGCCTCATGCTTACTGACGTGTGTGGGGGGAGGGGATTGTGTGACACAGACACAGATCGCAGGTTCAGCTATGCTGAATCCTGTAATCTGTGACTGTCTGTCACATAGGAGATCCGCCCGCTTTGTTTACACAAGTGGGCAGGTTTCCTCACTCGATCCCCGACGATCGGGGAAGAGCAGCGGTGATCTCCTCCCCTGGCCCGACTCCCGCTGTGTCTGAATACAGCGGGAGCAAGCCTCCAGCGGCATGCGCGCGCCGCCGAGGGGGGGTGAGATCCAGCGACGTAGGTCTATGTCACTGGACGATAACGAGCCACTTTGCCGCAGTACGCTCCATGTGAGCGGTCGGCAAGTGGTTAATGGCTGTGTGTTGAGTTATTTTGAGGGGACAGCAAATTTACACTGTTATACAAGCTGTACACTCACTACTTTACATTGTAGCAAAGTGTCATTTCTTCAGTGTTGTCACATGAAAAGATAGAATAAAATATTTAAAAAACTTTGAGGGGTGTACTGTGCCCTCAAAATAACTCAACACACAGCCATTAACGTCTAAACCACTGGGACAAAAGTGAGTACACCCCCTTAGTGAAAATGTCCAAATTGGGCCCAATTAGCCATTTTCCCTCCCCGGTGTCATGTGACTCGTTAGTGTTACAAGGTCTCAGGTTTGAATGGGGAGCAGATGTGGTTACAGTAAATTTGGGGTTATCCCTCTCACTCTCTCATACTGGTCCCTGGAAGTTCAACATGGCACCTCATGGCAACGAACTCTCTGAGGATTTGAAAAAAGAATTGTTGCTCTACATAAAGATGGCCTAATGCCCCATACACACGTGCAGATTATCTGCAGACTTTTGTCTGCAGACTTACCTTTTCTATGTAGTGCAAGGGCCTGCCAGATTGCATACAAATTGAAAGTGTTTAGGTTTGACCTCATATTATATGGTTTTGGTAAGTCTGCAGACAAAAGTCTTCAGATAATCTGCACGTGTGTACGGGGCATTAAACTGAGCTTCAGCACGGTGGCCAAGACCATAGAGCGGTTTAACAGGACAGGTTCCACTCAAAACAGGCCTCGCCATGGTCGACCAAAGAAGCGGAATACTTACGCATATTTTGTACCTGTATCCATCATACACTATTGATGTTGTTGTATGTATAATGTCCAAGGGGCCCCCCTGTCTTTTTGTGGCCCTGGCTCTAATAAGGTTAGATATGTGATTTTGGATGTTCAATAAATATATTTTTATACATTTTAATAGGATATTTGTATTGCTACTATATATATCTTGTGGGAGTTACCATTTAAAAGCCCATCTTTCGGTGGGGTTAGACCACTATCTTTTCCCCTCCCTTTCTGTTGGCACAAATATAAATAGGGCTGGTTTCTCCCAAACTTCTTGACCCACACCTTTATACCATAACTATATATCATTTCTAACTTAAAGGCTGCTGAGGCCAAATTCATGTCATGCAGTTTGTGTATTTATTGGGGTTCAGTGGGGGAGGGGGGGGGGGGCAAAGCTGAATAACTCAGCAGTATTCAGCAGTTTTGGGAGAACCAATCATTTTGGTTTCTTTACAGTTGTAAAATTTTTTTTTTTCAGGGATGTGGCTCCCCGCTTTTTGCTTTCTGGGACACCATTACTTGAGAACTAATCTTTTCACATATGGACAAGTTTTGGAACTCTGTAAAATGTGACAATAGACTTTTGTAAGTTAGCTCTGATTTTTGGCAGAGCATGCTGCCAATGAGAGGTGTGAAATTTAGTGAAGCTAATATCTGTAATTACAATGTCATTTCTCTGTGACTTTTGCTGACAGCGCGTCCCTATATGTGTAAAAATTCTTACCGCTTCTCTCTCCATCGATCGCCCTATTAGCATTCTGTCTGCGAGTAGCCATCTGCATTTGCATATGACTGAAAGTGAAGTATACATTTTCATTATCTCACTTTGAAGTTGTCTGAGAGCGCAAAACAAGCGAAAGAAAAAAAAAATTGCAAAAAGGTTTATTTGCTCCCCTGAGGCTTACTATTTAACTATTTAATGAGCACTGGTAATTTGTGCCTGCACAACCAGAGCTATAACATGCAAAAGGTTTTTTCTTGGATAGCTATAAAATGTGTAAGCACAGGGTAGCAAGTATTTCTTTGCCACTAAGTTGTTATGAGAAACAACAATATAAAAAAAACTGGCGTATAAGGACAGAAATAAAGGACCCTCTGATATCACAGAAATCTATGATAATTACAATAATAGTATCAATAAAAAGGACTAATAGAAATAAAGTCCATAAGTAAACTTAAAATAGAAAGTCCTTAAAAAACAATTCATGCACAATCACTGGAGAGGCAGCTCTTGTGGCAAGCGAGAAGGGAGCAGTTGTGGTGAACTGTAGAGAGAACACAAAGTGCCAATTTAAGTGCAGCATGACCGTTTATTAGGCTGTAGTACTCACAAACATAAATGATGTGGAGCGTAATATATAGTATACAGGTTGTCCATAGATACAGACTGTCAGTCCAGTGGAGTATTCAGGATGGCCTCCACCGGTCACGGCTCCTGCAGTCCTTGCCAGTGGTTGCCGGCACTTTCTGGTTCCCGGAACACACGGTGTCTCCCTCCTGACGTCACCTCCCAGATGTGACGCCAAGGACTGCGGGAGCCGTGACCACTGGAGGCCCTCCTGAATACTCCACTGGACTGACAGTCTGTATCTATGGACAACCTGTATACTATGGATTACGATCCACATCATTTATGTTTGTGAGTACTACAGTCTATGAGACAGCCTAATAAACTTTCATGCTGCACTTAGATTGGCGCTTTGTGTTCTCTCCAAAGTTGTTATGAGACAACACTGTTTTTTTCTTATTACCTCGTAAGATGACCACTGTCATTTCACAGTGATAACCAGCAGGGAATCTGTGCCGGATAACTCAGTTCCTGTAACTCAGCAAAGCTCATGCTCCTTGCGGGCTCTGGCTCTAATTCACAGGGGGTGTGTTGGATTGCAGTACAGATGGTTGCTACTTATACATAGAGAACAGCGGTCTGGCTCTGCTACATGCTGGCTCACTCTCACTGCTGTGCTAGCTGGAAGGGCATGCTCCTTGTTGAGTGGTAGGCTCTAGCTCTAGTTCACAGGGGTTGTGTTAGACTGCTGCACAGGTTGCTGCTGCTTACACAGAGCACAGCGGTCTGGCTCTGCTGCATTGTGGTCCACTCACCCTGCTGAATGTTAGCTGGGAGGGCATGCTCTCTGCTGAGTGGTGGGTTCTAGCTCTAATTCACTGGCGGTAAGGCCACAGCAGAGAGGGTTGCTACTTACACACAGAACACAGCGGTCTGGCTGTGCTGCATGGTGGCTCACTCACCCTACTAAATGTTAGCTGGGAGGGCATGCTCCCTGCTGATTGGCGGGCTCTAGCTCTAGCTCTAATTTGCAGGGGGTGTGTTGGACTGCTGTACAGATTGTTGCCGCCTGCACAAAGAGCACACTGGTCTGACTCTGCTGCCTGGTGGCTCACACTTCTTGATTAATAATAACTGGGAGGGTATGCTTCCTGCTGAGTGGTGGGCTTTAGCCAGGGGCGTAACTACAGGGGTTGCAGGGGTTGCAATCGCTACCGGGCCCCATGCTCCAGGGGGCCCGGTAGCAAACCAGTGGGTAAACTTCCAGGATCGCAAGGGTCACACTTGCGACCGGACCCTGGCATTGCTCCACTGTGAGGAGGCCCCAAGATTGCAGGAAGGGGGCCCACAAGATTGCAGGAAGGGGGCCCACTACAGAACTTGTGAAAGAATCCTGCTGCGGGACCGTAATAAAGGGCCATGCAACGAGTGTAAAGAGCCCCAGGATTAGTGGGAAGAGCCCTGGGCTTGAAGGTAAGGGCCCCGGCCAGGGGTCTGAGGGGCCCTTCATGGTTTCTTGCATCAGGGCCCTGAAGGTTCTAGTTACGCCTCTGGCTTTAGCTCTAATGTGTAGGGGGTGTGACAGACTGCAGCACAGATGGTTGCTACTTATACACAGAGCACAGCGGTCTGGCTCGCCTGCATGCTGGCTCACACTCACTGTTGAGTGTTAGCTTGGAGGGCATGCTACCTGCTGAGTGGTGATCTCTAGCTCTAGTTCACAAGGGTTGTGTTGGACTGCTGCACAGATGGTTGCTCCCTATACACAGAGCAAGGCGGTCTGGCTCTGCTGCATGCTGGCTCACACTCACTGTTGAGTGTTAGCTGGAAGGGCATGCTACCTGCTGAGTGGTGGTCTCTAGCTCTAGTTCACAAGGGTTGTGTCAGACTGTAGCACAGATGGTTGCTACTCTTACACAGAGAATAGTGGTCTGGCTCTGCTGCATGAAGGCTCACTCTCACTGCTGTGTTAGCTGGAAGGGCATGCTCCTTGCTGAGTGGTGGGCTCTAGCTCTAGTTTACAGGGGTTGTTTTGAACTACTTCACAGATGGTTGCTGCCTCCACACAGAGCGGTCTGGCTCTGCTGCATAGTGGCTCACCCACCCTGCTAAATGTTAGCTGGGAAGGCATGCTCCCTGCTGAGTGGTGGGCTCTACCCCTAATTTTCAGGGGGTGCGTTGGACTATTTCACAGATGGTGTCGGCCTACAGACAGAGCACAGCGGTCTGGCTCTTCTGCATAGTGGCTCACCCACCCTGCTAAATGTTAGCTGGGAAGACATGCTCTCTGCTGAGTGTCGGGCTCTAGCTCTAATTTGCAGAGGGTTTCGTTGTACTACTTCACAGGTTTTTACCACCTACACAAAAAGCACAGTGGTCTGGCTCTGCTGCATGGTGGCTCACTCACCCTGCTGAATGTTAGCTGGGAAGGCATGCTCCCTGCTGAGTGGCGGGCTCTAGCTCTAATTTGCAGGGGTTTGTTGGACTACTTCACAGGCGGCTGCCACCTACACAGAGAGCACAGCGGTCTGGCTCTGCTGCATGGTGGCTCACACTCCTTGATGAATGTTAGCTGGAAGGGCATGCTCCCTGCTGAGTGGTGGGTTCTAGCTCTAGTTCACAGGGGTTGTGTCAAACTGCTGCAGAGATGGTTGCTTCCTATACACAGAGCACAGCGGTCTGGCTTTCCTGAGTGATTGCCTCACAGTCCCTGCTGAGTGTTAGCCAGGTGGACATGCTCCCTGCTGAGTGGTAGGCTCTTACTCTAATTCATAGGTGGTATGTTGAACTGCCACAGAGAGGGTTGTTGCCTACACATAGAGCAAAGTAATCTGGCTCTGCTGGGTGATGGCTCATGCTCCCTGCTAAGTGTTAGCTGTGAAGGCATGCTGTCACCCGAGTGATGGGCTCTAGCTCTGACTCACAGGCAGCATATCAGACTGCAGCAGAGAGAGCCACTGCTTGCGCATAGAGTGCTTCAGTCCAACTTTGCTGCATAAAGGCCTGATGGACTGATTTTTGTAATGGCTGTAGGATGCATTACCACCTAAATGCGGTAAATAATACATCTCTGATCAATTATACTGCAAAAGATGTTTACTGGCAAAGTTTCATTCCAGTGTGCGACTTGGCTTTAGGATTTTTGGTTCGGATTCTTGCATAAAGCCAGTTTTGACTGGTTCTCTTTAAACAAACTAAATCCATGTTTAACTCAGAATTATCTGCATTTAAAATGTCCTGTCTCATTTCAATAAAACGCTGTGTCAGATGCCCCTTCCTTACCATCACCGTGTCCTACTTTGTTGTGTTGCGATCTGTTCCTGTTTTGTTCTGGTCGCCATGGAAACACGCAGTCTCCTCATTCAGGGCTGTTTTCTAGGGCACACTGATTCAATGCTTTTGGCTGACTGGGCAAAAAAAATAAAAATATGGGCAGCTGGACCCAGAAACGGCCTTCGTGCCAGTTTAGGGCTTACAAAAGCTTCTCAAGACTGGCGAAGGCTCGATAAAATCTCTCTTTAGCTTTTAGGATTCATTATTAGGAAACTGAAAACTTCCTCTTTGAAGTAAATGCCCAATTCCTTTTCCCTAATACTTCTTTTGTAAAGCAAGGCAGGGAGATAACCAACTCTTTAAATATTATTTATATAACCATCTTGTTCTGTTATACGTCTACTCTACAGGTTGTCTATGGGTCTTTTGTATTCGGTAGGAAATACTCCAATTTTGCTTGCAATACATGAAATATTGTACCTTTGAAAACATTTATGGATAGATGACAGATGAGCTCAAACTGTAGACTTAACATTAGAAACATTGTGTGCATCAGCGACCTGTACATAAAGACTAAAGACTGGCTGGTGCAGCTGACTTATTTTTGAGGAACCTGGAGCTGTCAACCTGAATCTTGCCTCACTAGTCAGTCGCAGACCCAGAAGAAGTCTTAAGCTCGCCATACACTCTTACAATTTCACAGGAACTGTCCAAAATTTTAACCATGGGTGGGCCTGATGTCATCTCCCAGCTCAACAAACTTTGAGTACAAAGAGCCAGGTGGAAAATTGTTAGCTGACCAGCGACTGCAGCCAATCAGCTATAGCAGGCAGCAGAAGATACCTCCACCTTAGCTGTTTAGCACGGGCTAAACAAGAGGAATCTACAAATCTACTATGTGTGGTTGGCTAGTTTAGGACTTGTAAAGATGGGCCTTCCCTTGTTTGAAGCCTGTAGACAATATATTTTTCCTATGACTCTAGGCAGCTCATCTCAGGATGACCTTAGGAATTTATGCCTACAAGTTAAGTTGAATCCCTCCACGCCCCAGAAGACGTCATATGCGACAAAACACGTAGGAAGGAGCTGAGGTTTGTGACGTCATCACACATCTCAATACCCGGAAGTGGCCTGTCTGAGTCCCGGGACTGGATTTGTCATTCTACAAGTGCTTCTGTTTTTACTCCTGTGAGTATATTGTGTATTTTAATAAAATTTGAGTGTGTGGTTTTACACAATATGGTCTCCTTGGCTCTTTTTCTTCTGTATGGTGGAGCCTTGGAGCCTGGAGGAATAGGTAACCATACAGGAAGACAGTTATTCTGCTCTATGTGGGGTCTCACATATACAGGAAAATATTTACTTTTCTAACTAAGAGAGTCAATACACTCTTGTAAGCCTGTTATGTAGAGGACATTGTAAAGGAGCACTGAAGTGTGGCTATCTTAATGTGCAAGATTGGCATTGTTTGTATGCAGATATATTGGAGTCACTTTCTCTTTGAATATGGGACTTCTGTGTTGGCCGATCAGTGACTGCATCTGGTCAGCTGGTCAGCATTAGCTGGCAACAAGAGATGCCTCCATTTTAGCTGTTGAGCATGGATGGGGGAATCTGAGTGACATGTTTTATTTAGCCTGCTGGGCTGAATGAGAGAAATCTAAGTGAGCATGGCTAGCTTTAGGGCTTGTGTAGATGTGCATTGTTCTTTTGCCTTTAAAGCCTACAGACATTAAATCATTTTGTTACATCTGTAGGCAGCTTATGTCAGGGTGATCTTAAGCCGTTCATAGATGGTGCAATTTTCTTCAAGCCATTATTGCAGGAAAGAATATCACAGGAAGCGGGAGAACATATAGTGATTAACGCTAGCTGCTATGGCTGCTGGCAATAATCACATAAAAAAATTTGACATGCTGGTTTTTCCTAAGCCTAAGTCGATGGATAGATTGACTTTGGCACTGGCTTTGAACTGGCTTTAGGAATTTCCTTCTACAACCTAACATGGCCCTAGAAGACCAAAGTTTTTTTGATCAGTCAGTTTGATCAAAAAAAACCTAAAGCGATTCCCTCCCCCAACACAAGTGAGGCTGATGGGGAAATCTTCCTTGTTGTGCTAATCAGGGGAAGACTAGCAACTTTCGGCCCAGGGGGCAAATACAAACCAGTGGCCCATGGTGTAGCGACTTGGCCCCGCTCCCATTTTTCCTCTTCCCGTCCTCCTCTGATCCCCATTCCAAGCTGAAGCCCTGCTCCAGATACTCTCTACTTACTGGCTTAATCAGGGGGCAGTTGGGGGGAGCTGGGACAGCTGGGTTGGGGCATTTATTTCTCTTCACCAGGAATCCTTTAGGCATGTCTGTGGCAAAAGCAGTGCAGCCTTTTTACGGGGCACCAGAGCGGCCCAGGGGGCAATTGCCCCCCCTTCCCCCTGGCCCAGTCCTCCCCTGGTGCTAATGTATTCTGACATTGGGGACTCCTCCACTGTCAGAATACACTAATCAGAGCTGCAGCCGATTGGCAGTAGGCACTGGTCGAATTAAAAATTATCAGCAGTCCTATTCGAGAGGAATTAATCATTAGATTGACTTCTCCCAAATGGAAACGGCTACAGATGGATCAGAATTTGTCCAGTCTCTGCTGTACTGGCCAAATTTTGATCCATCCATGGCCATCTTTAGGTTGAAACCCAACTCCAACTTTTCAGTTGAACTAATTTACAAGTTTCTTATGTGTTGTTAACAAAAGGCTGCTTTATATGCAATACTCACCTCCCTGGCTGTGTCCATTGGGTCTGTTAGCAGCCAACCCACTTCTGGTTGAATGACGCCCAGCCTCACTCAACCTGGAAACCAGTACACAGGCAATCATGGCTTCACCCCATGTAGTCCCCTGGACTAAAAGAGATGTAGCCATTAGCCAGCTCTGGGTACGCAAATAATTTACTGCTGTGTGACGCGCGTGCATTGGCCACCCTCCCCTTAAAAGTCACTAAATCAAAAACCAGGTAGAGGTCATGTGAATGCTGATTGGGTGAAGATTTTGAGATAAGTGAAGGGGTATTTAAGAAAAAAAAAAAAAAAGGAAAATGTTCAGGGAGCAAATTACCTATATTTTTGGAGAACTTGGAATTGGGCTTTTCACAATGTCTGATTTATTTACAAATGGTTAGGCTTGTCCTTTTTATTGTAATCCTGGCACAGAACACACCTTTCCAGGGCTACTTCAGTAGGATCTAAGTGTATCCAGAGAAAAAGCCTTGTTTTTTATTATATATCTGGAAAACCATCATAACTTAATCTGGCAGTTTCACTCAATGGAATCCAAAAAGTCATGCAAATGTATTTAGTTAGAGAGTCATCTGTTAAAAAAGTGTCAGAAAGTTATGAAAAAGGCAGTGAGCTACATTTTTAGAAAGAGGACAATCCCTTTAAATTATATTTTTAGTAGCAGATGTAAAGATAGCTGCTTCTCTTGAACAGTCTCGCACATGAAATTGAGACTTGACAATTATTAATCAACTGGATTCATTCTTGTAGTAGAAAAATAGCCTGTGGATTCTGGTTATCACTTTTAAACAGATTCCTCCTTCTCCCCCGTACTGAGTACTCGAGGCCCATTGAACATTATTTGACTTAGTTATCAACGTGTCTGAAAGTAGAAATAGCCTTATCACCTGCTGCAGATATTTTGCCTTTTTCTTCTTCCAAAAGGATCATGAAAAGGAGAATCAGATTGGTCACTACAGCAACAAGGCGAGTTTTTCCTTCAGACACTTTGATACATAAGGCTCTGTGTTGGATCATATATGAAAGTCTGACTTTGCTGTGACTAGATCTGCCATTTGAAAGGGAAATTACCTCATACAAAATGGAGTTGGGTCTGTCAGCAGATTTTGGAGAAACCCTTAATAAGTGGGGTTCAAGGCATTGTGAGCGATGATGGGTTGACTGCTGAGTGACAGCATCTTGATTAATTACACAGCTTTACAGTCAGGGGCTCTGTTCTCTAACAATATACAGCGACTGTAGCAACTGTAGCTATCAATCTAGTGATTGTTCCTCATTACACAACATCTGTAGAACAGGCAGTTTTTTATCGCAACTAATTTCGTGGAGTATGAGACATGGCAGAGCTGGGAAAGAGGTGTAGACAGGGACCAGTACGCTTGGATTTCTGCTAGGGCTATGTAGGCTGAAGCCTAGGGTACAACTTTTTAGGAAGCATAGTATTCTCTGTTTTCAAATGGTATAGTACTTATAATATATATATTTTTTTTATTATGTAACACTTCAGAATAAACAAAATATATAAAAATTGAAATCACTGATTCTGACCTAAAACGTTTTAGCAATATATTCATTCTCAGCATTGAAGGTCTGGTGCTGGTGGATATGCTGGTTCCCGACATAATCTGCTGATCACCTAAAGTAAAAAAAGTAAACCCCCTACTCAACAATAATGTATCCCTACCTTTACCCTTGCATACTGTCTTTGTCTTGCATCATGAACCTCTGTGCTAATATCACGCATGGCCTGCGCTGAAATTATGCAGCGCTGGAATAAACGGTGTCATGTTTTTGCGCATCTCTCTTTATTAAAAACCTAGCTATAGTATTGCATATAAATGAATCTTAGCTGAACATGCATGAAAGTGTTTTCCCTAGTTCCAATATAACTTTTTGAGTCTGCTTGTCAGAGAACATTCCGCAGAAGAACACGCACATCTGCTAATGCCCAGTGGAATTAGATTGGCACATAGAAATGTGCTAATGCTCATGCGCACACGGATACAAACGGCCATGAAGATTCATGTGCCAGTGCGCAGGTGCGTGCACCAAGGCTCATGGAATGCTTGACAGATTCTGGCACCCAGTGGCCTATTTAAACCCAGCAGCATCAGCCACTAGTTGCTGGATAATCTTCAGCTCCCCCATGTGTTCCTTAGTTCCTGTTCTTGGTATTATTGGATTTCCTGTTACCGACCCGGCTTGCCTTTGACCTGTCTTGTCTCCATTCTTGGCTTTGACCCTCGGCTTGTTCCAGTGACTCTGCTTCTGCCTGTGTATGACCCCTGGCTTGCTCTTCTGACTTCACAGCTGCCTGATTACCATTGTATGACCCTGGCTGAGTCCTGACTCTGCTTGCTGCCTTACTCCTGGCTGATGTTCCCTGCATGACTTCTGGCCTGGCTCTTGACTCTGCTCCTGGCTCTCCCTTCTGCCAAGTCTCATCTGGTACTCTGAGGAGCTCCTGCCCAGCAGTGCATCCTGCTTGTCAGCCGCCATACAGCGGAGATGATCTCATCACCTCAGCCTGTCGCAGCTGGCAACCCCTACTTCTCTGAGCATAGCACTCCCTGTCACCACCTTCAGGGGTGTTCTGCACTTAGACGCAAGGGAAGCCCTCTCAGCACTTCAGCAGGTATGCAATACTACTGAAACTTCCCTACATATTAGAGCATAAAAGAGAAGTTACACACCCAGAGGCAAGACCAAGACACAGAATACAGGGAACCTAGACAAAGGGAAAGCAGAACCCAGACATACACAACCGAGACCAAGACACAGAATACAGAGAACCTAGAAAAAGGGAAAGCAGAACCCAGACATACACAACCAAGACCAAGACACAGAATACAGAGAACCTAGACAAAGGGAAAGCAGAGCCCAGACATACACAACTAAGACCAAGACACAGAATACAGAGAACCTAGACAAAGGGAAAGCAGAACCCAGACAAACACAACCGAGACCAAGACACAGAATACAGAGAACCTAGACAAAGGGAAAGCAGAGCCCAGACATACACAACCAAGACCAAGACACAGAATACAGAGAACCTAGACAAAGGGAAAGCAGAACCCAGACATACACAACCAAGACCAAGACCAAGACGCAGAATACAGAGAACCTAGACAAAGGGAAAGCAGAACCGAGACATTCACAACTGAGACCAAGACACAGAATACAGAGAACCTAGACAAAGGGAAAGCAGAACCCAGACATACACAACCGAGACCAAGACACAGAATACAGAGAACCTAGACAAAGGGAAAGCAGAGCCCAGACATACACAACCAAGACCAAGACACAGAATACAGAGAACCTAGACAAAGGGAAAGCAGAACCCAGACATACACAACCAAGACCAAGACCAAGACGCAGAATACAGAGAACCTAGACAAAGGGAAAGCAGAACCGAGACATTCACAACTGAGACCAAGACACAGAATACAGAGAACCTAGACAAAGGGAAAGCAGAACCCAGACATACACAACCAAGACCAAGACACAGAATACAGAGAACCTAGACAAAGGGAAAGCAGAACCCAGACATACACAACCAAGACCATGACACAGAATAAGGAGAACCTAGACAAAGGGAAAGCAGAACCCAGACATACACAACCAAGACCAAGACACAGAATACAGAGAACATAGAAAAAGGGAAAGCAGAACCCAGACATACACAACCGAGATTAAGACACAGAATACACAGAACCTAGACAAAGGGAAAGCAGAACCCAGACATACACAACCGAGACCAACACACAGAATACAGAGAATCTAGACAAAGGGAAAGCAGAACCCAGACATTCACAACTGAGACCAAGACACAGAATACAGAGAACATAGAAAAAGGGAAAGCAGAACCCAGACATACACAACCGAGATTAAGACACAGAATACACAGAATCTAGACAAAGGGAAAGAAGAACCCAGACATACACAACCAAGACCAAGACACAGAATACAGAGAACCTAGAATAAGGGAAAGCAGAACCCAGACATTCACAACCAAGACCAAGACACAGAATACAGAGAACCTAGAAAAAGGAAAGCAGAACCCAGACAAACACAACCGAGACCAAGAAACAGAATACAGAGAACCTAGACAAAGGGAAAGCAGAACCCAGATATACACAACCAAGATTAGGACACAGAATACAGAGAACCTAGACAAAGGGGAAGCAGAATATAGACATACACAACCAAGACCAAGACACAGAATACAGAGAACCTAGACAAAGGGGAAGCAGAATATAGACATACACAACCAAGATTAAAAAACAGAATACAGATAACCTAGACAAGGGAAAGCAGAACCCAGACATACATAATCAAGAAAACCCTAACTGGAAGATGGAGGGCTTTAAAGATACTACATACAGTATGTATAAAAAATCTATGTTTTATTAATGTTAAAAAACATATATGACACATAAAAAGACATAGTGTTACACATTAAAATTGCAAGTACATGAATTCATATTGTATGTAATCATTCATCATCCCCGTCCCATTGGGCAATGTATTGCTTGCTGTAACTTCGACGGGTTTCAAGTTTCCATGCCCGCTTCATCAGGAAGACATCTACAGTCAAGCTCTATAATGATAGAAGGCACATTTGTCAATTCATCCATATCATAAGAGTTGTATCTGACAGATTTATCATTCCTGGTGGGAAATGAAAATCTTACATACCTGTATTTTTCATGTACAAAATTACCAAACATAGTGATAACCACCACCATCAACTGCATTAGCCTGAGAGTAATTAATCATTTCTTCCAAAAACTTGTTTATTGCAAATTCTGCATAAGGGACCAGGTTGGTATACTGGCTAAAACTGTATCCTATTTAGGGTTACTGGGATTGAAATGGAAAAGGACATAATAATAGTACTAAGTATAAACATGGATAACAAAAAGTGCAAACTGTTAGGGAAAATCAGTTTCTCATTCTTATTCAAAGGTAGGTAACAACTATGATATGTCAACTATATTCTCGGGGGCCCAGTCCTTCCCAACTACAATACTACGTGGTACCGTTTGGTCCCTTTCACATTTGAACGACCTAAAAGTTGCGTGACTTTGCCACAAATCTGACGCGACTGGAAGCAATGCCTGTGTAAACTTGAGGTCTATGGAACTCAAGTCTCATCAAAATTGGACCAAAGTAGTGCAGGAACTACTTTGAAGTCGCTGTGACTTGAAGTCCCACAGATATGAATGGTACTCATTGGAAATCATAGGGTTCGACTTGTCATGCGACTTTGCAGCCCCCAAGTCGCAGGACAATTCTCACAAGTGTGAAAGGGGCCTTTAAGTCCTCCTCCTTCTAGTTAGGGTCTTTTTAAATTCAATTTTCCAAGGATGTGTTAGCAGACACTATGGGGTTTATTTACTAAAGCTAGAGAGGGCAAAATTTGTCACAATTCTGCAGAGAAATCAATCTTCCAGGTTTTATTGCTAAAGCTTAATTAAACAAGCTGAGTTTAGAAGCTGATCGGTTTCTCTGCAGAATTGTGACAAATCTCTAGCTTTAGTAAATAAACCCCTAAGTGTCTAAAAATGTAGGAGGTTCCCTAACGGGACTTCCTCCCATCATTTATTTTGATATACATAATCAAGACCAAGACACAGAATACAGAGAGCCTAGACAAAGGGAAGGCATAACCCAGATATACACAACCAAGATTGGGACACAGATTACAGAGAGCCTAAACAAAGGGAAAGCAGAACCCAGATATACACAACCAAGACCAAGACATAGATTACAGAGAGCCTAGACAAAGGGAAAGCAGAACCCAGATATACACAACCAAAACCAAGACACAGATTACAGAGAGCCTAGACAACGGGAAAGCAGAGCCAAGACAAAGAAGACACAGAACACACAGGACCAAAACCAGGACATAGAACACGTATAACTAAGATACAGAACATACAGATCATACTGTCTAAGACAGAATGCACAGGATCAAGACACAGAACCAAAACAGAATACACAGGGCAAGACACATAACGCACAGTACTAGCACACATTAAATGCAGAATCAAGACACAGAATGTACAGAACCTAGACAAAGAACACACAGAACAAGGACTGAGACATAGAGCACCGAAACCAAGACAGAGAGCACACAGAACCAAGACTCAGAATAGAGTGAACCAAGACACAGAAAGCTTAGGACCAATGCCCAGAATGCATAAAACCAGTACCAAGATACAGAACAAACTGAACGAAGACTTAGAACCCAGTGAACCAAAACAGCAAACACAGAACCAAGACCAAGACATAGAACACACAGAACTAAGACACAGAAAACAGAACAAAAAAAACAGAACACACAGAACTAAGACACGGAATACACATAACCAAAAAACAGAACACTGAACCAAAAAACACAACACACAGAACTAAGACACGGAATACACAGAACCAAAAAACAGAACACTGAACCAAAAAACACAACACACAGAAATAAGACACGGAATACACAGAACCAAAAAAACAGAACACACAGAACTAAGAAACGGAATACAGGGAACCAAGACCAATGCACAGAACATACAGAATCAAGACACAGAACCAAGACCAATGCACAGAATAGACAAGACCAAGACATAGCACACCAAGAACTAAGACACATTACATATAGAACCAAGAGAGAACACACAATTAAGACCAAGATACAGAACTCACAAAGATCAAGACAAAAAGCACTCAGAACCAAGACTTAGAGCAGATGAACCAAGACACAGAATGCACAGAACCAGTACAAAGGTTCAGAACACATGGAAGCAAGTGTCACATATCAGTGAACCAACACAAAGTCATGGAATGCACTGGGTCAAGGAACAGGTCACACATGACATGGAAAACAAACAACACACAGAAATAAAACAAATACACAGAACCAAGAAAAGATGGGAAAAGTCACATCCAGAAGCTCTCTGCATTACCTGCTAAATTTGGCTCCAACAAATAGATCCAATTTACTTAAAATTTTACTGGAGAGACCCTTCTCACTTTATTAATGTTGAGAAGCTTCCTGGATAACATTACTTGTTCACCACCAGATTTTACCGATTGTCCAGACATGCTCTTTAAATAAACGTAATAATTAAAAACATGCAAAAAAAATCTCTCCATCCAACTTCCAGACTTTCTTAAAACAAATCAGTGTGATCTAATTCCTGCCTTAAAGGCAAGTCACTAATTCTAGCAAGGGTTGGGATTATAAACGAAAACAGTTTTCTCTAGACAAAAATTACCTCTATTGTCGTCTACCCCGGCACGCCTGTGGTTAAATCGACTTCGATACGCACAGACCTCAACGTGTTAAAGAAGTCATTGTATACCCCGAGACCCCAGAGCTATGGTCACCATTACGTTAACCGCAGCACTTTAGGCCTAGCTGGCATAAAAGGGGTTATTATGCTCATCAATAGAGCACAAGTGTATTAATTTATCCGTCAGTCCCTTCAAGCAACACAGAGGTTGCATGTGCAGCTCTTGACACGCTCACAAGTCTTTCTCAGTCCTCCTGTTTAACAGGAAAAAACTCATTGGCCATAATTACCCCGTAATTCACACATTCGGTGTTACCTGTATACTTTACAGGGCCGAGACATGCTCCCCTGGCAATTCAAACACATAATATCTCTTTTCATTATTGCCGTAGGTGTCAAAGCTGATTACAAGAGGCAGGCGTGTACCCAGACTGCTCTCGGCTAATTCTCCTCAAACCAGCATGGGTCCAAGCACGGCTTGGAAAAACAGGCTGGCCATGATAGAAAGCAGAGGGATTCAGATTTAAGATCTTGAACGTTAGAAAAAAAAAAAATAGGAACACCGTGGCACCTTCGAATGTTATAAACCCCTGTATATTAGTCTGGGGTCTTAACGTTCTATTCGTTTTATAACTTGTTGGCAATCTTTTTCACAGACTAAGTATGAAAGCCATCAAAGGACCAGTAAACCAAAAATAGAGCCAGCCATTGCGACTTGCTATAGGAAATGCGTAGCCAATTCAGTGTGTTTTTTTAAAAAAAATAACATCAAAATTCGATGCATTTGTTGTAATTACACTTACTCCTATGTGTTACTACTAGGGATGCACCTATACCGTTTTTTTGCCGGTGAGTACGAGCACTGATACTAGGGATCAACCGATTATCGGCAAAGCTGATATATCGGGGGCCGATCCGCACTTTCCCCGATATATCGGAATCGGCCCCGGAGGTTACCGATATTGCCAATATTTCGGGAAAGTGCTGTACCGGAGTGATGCCTGCAGCTAGAGGCATCACCCTGGTACCGGCGTCCATAGCCGATGGTCGGCTGTCTTCTAATGACAACCGATGCCACTGAGAAGCCACTCGGCTGTCATTACAAGGAGCGGGAGGGAACGTCTCCCCCCTCCCGCCGCCTTCCGCGGCTCGCCCGGTTCTCCCGTCCCACCGGGAAACCTGGGCATCCTACCTCCACGGCCGCCGAAGAGAAGACCCGATCAAAGCCGCATTCGGCTCTGATCGGGTCTCCATGCAAAAACCCGGAAGTGATGTCATGACATCACTTCCGGGTACTCAGCGCCAGATTAAAAAAATGACAGCATTCAAAACAGCCAAACTTGGCGTTTTGAATGCTTTTAAGTGCAGAGGAGGGGTTTGGGGTCTTTTAGACGCCCAGATCCCTCCACAAGAGTACCTGTCAAAAAAATATATATATTTTTTTAAAATGTATGAAAAAATTGGAGCATATCGGCCGATACCGATATGCATTGGCCAAAATATCGGTATCGGCAACGAAAAACCGATATCGGTCGATCGCTAACTGATACTTTTGGTCAAGTACTCGCCGATACTGAGTACTGATACCATACAAAATCGCATGTGGTTTTCCGCACCGCTCCTGTGTGAACCCAGGCAGAAAACACAATGACAAGCCTGGGTTCATACAGGAGCTTAAATCGCACTACAAAGAATCGCATGCAATTTGAACAGAATTGTTGTAAGTTTTCTACCTTTTAAATAAATTCTTTATTAAGACGGTTTTCACCGGCAAAATGGCTGATGGATCACTGATTCTGAAATTTTTCTAAGGAGACACCGTGATTTGAGCAGTTTTGAGAGGCTATATAAACTAGTTTGTTGTCTGACATTAGAGGACCCCTTGATAATGTCCTATTGGGCGAAACGCATCAGGGAGGAGACACATGTCAGGCCACTGTCCGAAACCGGGTCGGCAGCGGCACCCATTTTCATATGATTTTCTGATTCATTTAATTTTGGCTTTTAACATACAAATCCAATAAATATTACACTATGGGGACTTCATCTATCTCCCAGTGAGTTTTATTTACCACAGCTACATCTGGATGGTGCGAGTTGCTGAACAGCCTTCCCCACAACAGATGGTGGATCTACACTGTACTTTGTGCTTTCACCAGTACATTTATATTGCTGATCCTATCATCAGACGTGCATTTAAATCTATATTTTTCATTACACCGTTTTGTTTTTTTTTTGTTGATTTTCATGCAAGATTGGACTCATATACATACTGTACATTTTTTAACTTTAACACTTTTTTTTTACTTTTTTTCAATGTGTTGTCCATTTATAACATAGTATTCACAGTTCTTTGTTGTTCATTTGCTTTTGGCGCTACACATTTCTATGTACTTTTAAATATATTTTTTATTAAGACGATTTTACACTATGTGGAGGTTTCTTGTTTTCTATAAATATATATATATATTTTATTTTCTGCTATGAAACATATCCAATAAAAACATTTTAAAAATCAAATTTCTTCATAAATTTAGGCAAATGTATTATGCTACATATTTTTGGTAAAAAAAATCCCATCAAGTGTATATTGATTGGTTTGCGCAAAAGGTATAGCATCTACAAACTGTGGGATATATACTGGAATTTTTTTTTTTTTTTTTTTTTTTTTATACTAGTATAGGTGGCGAGCAGCATTTTATAGCGCTACTGTGATATTGCGACAGATAATGTGACACTGACACATTTTACACCTTGTGGGAACCAGTGACACTAATACAGTGATCAGGGATAAAAATATGCACTGTCACTGTACTAATGACACTGGCTGGGAAGGGGCTAAACATCAGGGACAATAAAAGGGTTTAATGTGTGTCTAACTAGTGATTGTGTGTACTATGTGTGCTGTTTTACTTAGGGATGTGATGGATTTTATTTCCTGCTTTTTAGGGAAAGAAAATGCATAATTTCCCCCTATCAGGAGGGAGCTCTGCATTGTTTACAAATCATTCTGCCTCTCTCCTCGACAATCAGCGGGTGGCAGCAGAAGTCCATTGTCCGGCACCCGCTGATCAGATTCTGCTGTGACAAATCTGCTATGGGGCGGTCGGCAAGTGGTTAATGTGATTATAAAGCCTCGTTTTAAAAAAAATAACAAACATGTTATACTTACCTGCTCTATGCAGGTGGCCCAGATCCTCTTCTTCTCGGTTCCCTCTTCTGGGCTCCTGGCCCCTCCCTCCTGTTAAATGCCCCCATAGCAAGCAGCTTGCTATGCGGGCACCTGAGCCGAGTCACAGCTTCCCGTGTCCATTCAGACATGGAGCCGTGACCCAGCCCTGCCCCCTTTCTCTCCTGATTGGCTGGCTGACTTTGATTGAGATCAGCGGAGCTAATGAGGAGGGGAGTCCCGGGCAGCTGAGACACTCCTGCAACATCACTGGATAAAGATGGGCTCAGGTAAGTAATAGGGGGCTGAGGGGGGGGGGGGGGGCTGCTGCACATGGAATGTTTTTTCTTTATCTTAATGCATAGAATGCATTAAGATAAAAACCTTCTGCCATTACAATCCATTTAAAGCAGAACTCCAGCTCCCCCCCCCAAAACAAAAGATGCATTGGTGCATGTAAATACATTTTAACCCTAATGTCATTTTATCTGTATCTTACCTTATTTAGGTGTAAAAAGCAAATTTCTGTGTCTGTGATGTCACTCCTTCGCCTGGCTAAATTTCAAAGTTTTCTGAATTTATGTTTCCCTTATTTACCGGTCCTGATACCACATGTCCCATCATGCTTTGAGCCTCTGTAGTTTCTATGGGAGTCATTTGTAGCAGTTCTGCTGAGTTGATGTGGGTGGGTCCAAATGCAGATAATTTTTCAGTCTGCAAAGCAGGTGTAAATGTGTCATTCCTGTCTTGCAGCCTGCCAAAGAATAATAGCTTACAGCAACACTACAGAGGAAGGGCTATGGAAGGTTATTATTAAATGTGTTTTCTTCATATATAAATCAATCAGATCACAGTGAGCAGGGCTCTGGAAGGGGCGGGAGCTGAAGGACAGGGCTCTAAAAGGGACGTGAGCTGAGGGGCAGGGCCCTGGAAGGGGCGGGAGCTGAAGAACATGGCTCTGAAAGGGGCGGGAGCTGAGGGGCAGGGCCCTGGAAGGGGCGGGAGCTGAGGGGCAGGGCTCTGGAAGGGGCGGAAGCTGAAGGACAGGGCTCTGAAAGGGACGGGAGCTGAGGGGCAGGGCCCTGGAAGGGGCGGGAGCTGAAGGACATGGCTCTGAAAGGGGCGGGAGCTGAGGGGCAGGGCCCTGGAAGGGGCGGGAGCTGAGGGACAGGGCTCTGGAAGGGGCAGGAGCTGAGGGACAGGGTTCTGGAAGGGGCGGGAGCTGAGGGACAGGGCTCTGGAAGGGGCGGGAGCTGAGGGACAGGGCTCTGGAAGGGGCGGGAGCTGAGGGACAGGGCTCTGGAAGGGGCGTGAGCTGAGGGACAGGGCTCTGGAAGGGGCGTGAGCTGAGGGACAGGGCTCTGGAAGGGGCGTGAGCTGAGGGACAGAGCTCGGGAAGGGCGAGATCTAAGGGTTGGGACTCTCCCTGTTCACACTGGTTGGCATATATAACTGAGCAGGTTTGACATCTAATTGTGATCCATTCAACCCTGGCCAGCAGCAGCACAGCTAGCGATCAGAACAGGCTGTGTATGAAGGCGTTTCCTATTTGATTTTGAATAATGCTGGGATCTGTGAGGAGGGACTTGGGAGGTGTGGACTCTTCCTGTATGTGTGATTGGGCGGGACTGAATGCTAATTAGGATGTATTCCATCCCACCCACCATCAGAGCTATGAAGGAAGTTACATCATTTGCTGAGTCTGAAAGACTACAGAGGTGTGTGTTCTAGACTAGACATTGAGCAGGAAGTGGCTTCAATTGGCATGGCAGGAGATTGTGACTGGCTCTCAATGGAGCCGATTCACACTTTTCTGGGGTGGCTGCGAAGTGGATTGCACAGGAGTTCTGTGTGTCTTTGGCTCAATTTCAGGTCTGAATTCCGCCACAAATGTGTTTTGTCCCTGAAACGGAGAACAGGGATGCACTGAACCCCTGCTGTCAGCCACATCCATTTCAAGTGTGAACCCAGCCTCAGTCTACAATCAGACTAAATAGAGTATCACATGATACAAAGCCTCAACTAAACCCAGAATATCAGGGGATCTGCAGACAACAGAGCAACATGGTACAGAGATTTGATCTATGCTAGGACTGATCATTCTATTCAGTTCTACTGAAAAGAAAGTTTGAGCTAAGCTTTAACTTACATAGGTCATTGGTAGAGTAACTGTCCATCTTTAGATCTTCTTCTTTTCATTGCAGGTAAACAATAGATTCCAAGCAGGAACAACGTGCCATTATTGAGTTCTTGACAAAGCAAGGGTGCTGTCCGACATCCACAGAAGGCAACAGAATGTTTACGGAGATAACACCATTAACAAGGGTCACCAATGACAGGACTTGTCAGTGGGGATATCTCCATAAATATTCTGCAGCCTTTGGACTTTATCAAAGGGTCCCAATATTCCAAGTGATAGCACAATAAAAAGGCCCGAATTGTGGAAGGTTTTCACTGTGTGGCGCATATGCAGTTGTGGGAAGATTACGATGGAGATTAAATAAAGATACACATGACTGATTGATGATTATACATGGTATATCTGACTTTCTTTCGAACCACGTTAATTGCACTTTATTCATTATGCACTATTAGGGGTCTATTACACATAGGTGGCTCCCACTGCTGTCTCTGAGCCAATGAGGAGGGAGAGAGCTTGGAGAGCCAAGAGAGCCTCTGCGCTGGGGCACAGGACTGGATTGAGATCGAGCTCAGGTAAGTAAAAGGGGGGCTGGGGTAAGCTGCATGAAGAAGGTATTTTACCTTAATGCAAAGAAGGCATTAGGGTAAAAAAAAACACTTTCTGCATTTAGAACCACTTTAATAATATCATATTTTTATCACTTTATATTATGTAATGGGTTGTACTACTTCATTTGTGGGTATGTTGTGTATTTAGGCGTGCTGCACTTTATTTATTTAATAATTTTAAATACATTTCTCCCAGTATTCCAAAGTATGTACCAAACTATGATCCCAACTGCTTTAGAGGTTGCAAAATGCAAGACCCTAATCTCTATATATGGTGGAAGTGCCCTATTGTATTGAAATTTTGGACTAAGGCCTTCAACCATCTGGTCACAGCATTTGGCATACCTATCAGTCATGACCCTTTAGTCGCCATCCTAAATTTAGGGCCTCCAGACCCCACTACAGCTCAATTTGAACTTCAAATTACAACTCCAGCTAAACAAGCGATACCGTTATCCTGGAAATTCCCGATCATCAATATACTTGAGGTCAAAAACCACGTTACACATGCTATAATTTGAAAATTGACACTACTCATGCTTGAATTACCAAATTCGAATCTAATGTTGACGCTACTGTGCTCGAACCTTAGCGCCATTATAACGCAGCCTCCCCCTTATAGACCACCATTACCCCTTCCCTCTCCCACTTTTGCCTTCCCCCTTGCTCTCTCTTTTTCACCTAGTCTTTTTTTTCCCCACCTTTTAACCGCCAATACTACGGGACCTGCATCAGTCCTTAATTGGTCTACTGTTGCTGTGCTTCTAAGCTCCAATTTTCTGGAATGTGCGTATGCATCCCTGACCATGTTTATGTGTTTCCATCCTTATGTACATTATCGTTTCATGTTCTTGTGTTCTGCAAATGCTGCTGTGTCAGACGATCTGTATGTAATCTTTATCAAACTTGGGTGAAGCCTTTTGAACAGAAAAAATAACTATATTGCAATCAAAGAACTGGAACCGAGAAACTCACTTCATGTATATAAAGTTACATTGAGCGGATATCGTACGTTGTATTCACACATTTCTATCCCATCCCATTTCTAATGCTTTTATTTTGTTTCAGATAATTCTACACTGTATATGTTTTTATAGTGATCTTTGTATACTTTAGAGCAAGGAAGCAGCATAATTCCTGCAAGTAACAGTGATCTGGGAGTGCCATATCATGACCTCTCAGATATGCTTTGGGTGTAGTTCAGGGAATTATAGTCCCAGAACTCTGAAATATTTTCACCCTGCTGCCTGAGTCTTGGATAAAGATTTTTTATAACTAATCTGTCTTCTTTTCATCATTTTTCTAAGATTAGCTTGGAGATCACATTTTTTTTTTTTTTTAATTAAAACACTAGTTAAAGCAGTACTTAACTGGTTGTGAGCACTACAAACTAAAAACCCAATTTGTTTTTCTTTTTTTATGATTCAAAGCAAACTCTCCCACCCATTCAGGTCTCCATACTTTATTTTGTTTAGAATTACCATTCAGGTCTCCATACTTTATTTTGTTTAGAATTACCTTTAAAAAACACCCTCCCAGCCACAGTCATTTTGGGTAAGGGCAGATGATTCTTGTAGCATTTACAGTACTTCCTGGAATCCATCTGCCCTTAGCTTAGGCATGTGGACAGGAGGGCGTGCTTATGGCTCGTTTCCACTGAGCGGTACGGTTCGGTACGGTAAGCTATTTTTGCCGTTTCCATTGTGAATGGTACCCTAATTCCGAACCGTACCGTACCACTTTTTTTGGGACCCTTTAGTTGGGGTACCAAGCACATTAGTACCGTACCAACAGGGTGGAGCTACACTCTGCAGAACTTTGATTGGTTGACAGAGAATCGTCTATCACAGCTTTCCTGCTACACCACGCCTATCATGAAAGGGTACTATTGGCAGTGGAAACGCAAGTGTACCGTTCCGTACCGTACCGTACTGAACCGAACCGTACCGTACCACTCAGTGGAAACGAGGCATTATAGTCTATGTAAATACTTCCGTATCCTGTTCTGTAAATTCCAGATTTTTTCTGACTCCTGCTTGTGATCTGACTCGGCCTGAACACTCTCTGCCCTGAACTTTGCTTATCTACTTATCTTATTATATATTTTCTGACCATATTGTACTCTGCTTTGGTTACCTATTAGATCAACAAATGTCACTGGTGTGCCAAATCACATGGCCTTTACAAAACTAAAAGTAGGAGCTAGATACTTACCAGCCCATGAAATCTAGCACTGTCTTCCTCACACCCAATTCTTTGCAGTGTCTCTGTTCTTTTTTTCCATCTTGCATTCAGGAGCCGGCTGTCACCTCCTGATCACTCAGCCGACTCCCTAATGTCGTAACGGTGTGTGATGTGATATCCCAGTGCTCTCTTGTTGTTCCTTTCTTCACCCCAGCCAGCACTGGTGTTTCTAGGTATAGGGGAGCATGTGACAATGTTTGGGTCTGACTTGACACTTCCCCACCCACATAGGGAGGGATGTCAATACTCACTATCACACCCCAACTGAGACTGGGGAATGGTGTTAGTTGCCACGCAGGAAGGAACTGTGGGGGAAAGTTGGCAAGGTGAGTATCGGTAGTTTTTGTTAAGATAATGGAGCACATTTATTATGAAAATCAGGCTCCCTCTTATTTGGAAAAGGCTATGTGACAGTCTTCCTGTGTATTTGCTCCCCCCGCACCCGTAATCTTTGTGAGCCAACTGTGAGAGACAGATTATTACTGCAGATGATATAAAATTTGATTATTAACAGTTGCACAATTTAAAAAATTGTCGAGGCCAGGTTTCATTCTGCTGCATGTCACGGAACCATGAACCAGACGTACAACAACAGATAAGTGAAAATAAGAAGGCTTTATTGAAAATCAAGCTGTAAAGCAAAAGTCCAAACGGATGGCAAAACCGAAGCAGAGACTTAGCGAAGCTAGAGGTCAGGAGCCAGGAGGGTAGTCAGACGAAGCCAGGATCAGGAACCAGCAGGGTAGTCAGACGAAGGCAGGATCAGGAACCAGCAGGGTAGTCAGACGAAGCCAGGATCAGGAACCAGAAGCAGCAGCAGTCTTAGAAGCATGTGAACACAGGAGGACCAAGCAAGGAACTGAAGCCACAGACCTCCTATATATATGAGCTGGGCATCCAGCTCCTCCCAGTGGGAAGGAGGAGCCGCAGGGTGGGAGGCTACAAGAAACCCAGAAACCAAGATGGCCGCCAGCACATGTCAAACGAAGGAGAACAGCAAGAAGGTAAGACCATGACAGTACCTCCCCCTCAAGGGCCCCTCCTCCGCGGAGTAAAGAACGGTTTCTGAGGGAAGCGTGCGTGGAAGGCTCGGAGCAAGGCAGGAGCATGGACATCTGCGGAGGGAACCCAGGAACGCTCCTCTGGACCATAACCACGCCAATGAACCAAAAACTGCACCCGACCGCGGACCAGGCGTGAGTCCAGGATATTGCTCACCTCATACTCCTCACGATTGCCCACTTGGACCGGACGGGGCCGAGGAACCGAGGAAGTGAAACGATTACACACCAGTGGCTTCAACAGGGAGACATGAAACACGTTGGAGATCCGCATGCCAGGAGGAAGCGCAAGGGCATAGGCTACCGGGTTTACCCTGCGAAGCACTCGGAAGGGACCAACAAAGCGAGGCGCCAGCTTGGGAGTGGGCACTCGAAGGTTGAGATTGCGGGTGGACAACCATACACGGTCTCCGGCCTGGTAGGAAGGAGCAGGCGCTCGTTTGCAATCAGCCTGGAGTGTCTGGCGCTGCGCAGAGACCTCAAGGGACTTCTGGATCTGTACCCAAGAAGCACGTAGGACGGAAAGGTGATCCTCCACAGCCGGAATATCCTGGGGAGAGAATACCTCCGCTAACACGGCAGGTTGGAACCCATAATTGGCCATGAAGGGAGACGTCCCAGAGGAAGAGTTCACCGCCGTGTTCCTGGCAAACTCAGCCCAAGGCAGGAGGTCAACCCAATTGTCTTGGTGATCGGAGACATAGCAACGAAGGAATTGCTCCAAGGCCTGATTGGATCGTTCTGCGGCCCCATTGGACTGAGGGTGGTAGGCCGAGGAGAAGGAGAGATGAATCCCCAACTGGGAGCAAAAGGCGCGCCAGAACCTGGACACAAACTGACTCCCCCGATCCGACACAATCTCCTTGGGCAAACCGTGCAACCGGAAGACCTCCCTGGCAAAAATCGTGGCCAACTCCTGTGCAGAGGGTAACTTCTTGAGAGGAACACAGTGGCACATTTTGGAAAATCGATCCACAATCATGAGAATGACCGTATGGCCTCGGGATACAGGGAGGTCCACAATGAAATCCATCCCCAGGTGTGACCATGGGCGCTCCCTGGTGGCTATGGGTTGCAGAAGGCCCAACGGAAGGTGCCGAGGGGACTTACTCTGGGCACAAACGGAGCATGCCGCTACATATGCGGCGATGTCGGAACGTAGGGAAGGCCACCAGAACAGACGTGAAACAGCCCAGGACAGCTGATTCTTTCCAGGATGCCCCGCGGTCTTGGAGTTATGGTAGGTTCGCAGCAACCGAGTGCGCAACTCCTCAGGCACAAAACATCTGCCGTTGGGTCTCTCAGAGGGAGCACCAGATTGAGCCGCCAAAATCTGCTCACCCAGGGGAGAGGTCAGGCTGGTGCGAATGGCGGCCAGGATCTGATTCGGAGGTATGACCGAAGTCGGAATCGACTCCTCCCTGGACAGGTCGGAGTACTGCCGTGATAAGCATCCGCCCTGATGTTCTTGGAACCGGGTAGGTAGGAGACCACGTAATTAAAACGTGACAAGAACAGAGCCCATCTGGCCTGACGTGGTGTCAATCTCTTGGCCTCAGAAAGGTAGGTCAGATTCTTGTGGTCCGTCAGGATGAGGACCGGAACCCATCGAACCCTCGAGCAAGTGCCTCCATTCTTTAAGGGCCTGCACGATGGCCAATAACTCCCTGTCACCAATCTGATAGTTGCACTCCGCGGGAGACAGTTTCCGGGAGTAAAACCCACAAGGAAGCAGAGGACCCTCTGGTGTTCTACGCTGAGACAGAAGGGCGCCTACTCCCGTCTCAGACGCGTCCACCTCGAGGACAAAGGGCAACCCAGGGTTGGGATGCGACAGAATCGGAGCCGACACAAAGGCGGACTTTAGAGCCTCAAAAGCTCGGATGGCCTCGAGCGGCCAGACCTGGGAATTACTGCCCTTCCTGGTCAGATCCGTGAGAGGCTTGGCTAGCATGGAAAAGTCCCTGATGATCTTCCGATAATAATTGGCGAAGCCCAAAAAGCGCTGCAGGGAGCGAAGACCACTGGGCTGGGGCCACTATAAGACAGCCGAAACCTTCGCAGGATCCATGGAGAACCCCTCAGCGGAAATGATGTAACCTAAGAAGGTTACCTGGGATCGGTGAAATTCGCATTGCTCAAGCTTACCGAACAGCTCGTTCTCTCGTAACCGTTGCAACACTCGTCTGACATCCAGAATGTGGGTCTCCATGGATTCAGAATATACCAAGATGTCATCCAAATAGACCACCACACACTGCTGCAACAGGTCCCGGAAAACATCGTTAATGAATTCCTGAAAGACTGCGGGCGCATTGCACAACCCAAAGGGCATAACCAAGGATTCATAATGACCGGTCCTGGTGTTAAACGCGGTCTTCCACTCATCGCCCGCCTTGATCCTTACGAGGTTATATGCCGCCCTCAGGTCGAGTTTGGTAAAGACCGTGGCCCCTTTGAGGCGATCGAACAGCTCGGAAATCAAGGGTATCGGGTAAGCTTTCTTGATCGTAATGCGATTGAGACCCCTGTAATCGATGCAAGGCCTCAACTCACCGCCCCTCTTTTTCACAAAGAAAAATCCAGCCCCTGCCGGGGACGAGGATTTGCGAATGTGTCCGCGTGAAAGCGCCTCCTTCACGTACTCCTCCATGGCCTCATTCTCCGCTACCAACAGTGGATAGACCTTGCCACGAGGAGGAACGGCACCAGGTTGTAACTCGATGGCACAATCGTATGGGCGGTGCGGAGGTAGGGCAACCGCGCGCACCTTATCGAATACATCCCGGTACTCCTCGTATTCAGGAGGCAACAGAGAGTCCGAGGAAGTACACAGCAACTTGACAGGCCCATGGATGCAACTAGCCCCACACTGTGGTGACCACGAGAGGATCTCGGCCGATCTCCAATCGAAAGTCGGATTATGCTTCTGGAGCCAGGGGTACCCCAAGACCCCCGAGTAGTGTGGAGACGAAATAACCTGGAAGCAGACCGACTCTCTGTGAACGGCACCAATGGCTATCCCCACTGGAAGGGTCTCATGAGTCACGTGTGGTGGCAGAAGGGGTCTGCCATCTATCGCCTCAAGAGCCAGTGGAGAACCTCGGGACTGCAGAGGAATGGAATTGGCGGCAGCGAACACACTATCAATGAACAAACCACCAGCACCAGAGTCCACCAACGCCTGGGTCGTCACTGAACCCCCGACCCAGGAGAGGACAACAGTGATCAGTGGTTTGTCAACACGGGAAACCGGGGACGAGGAGACTCCACCCAAGATCTGCCCCCGACAGGATCTCAGGTGCGAGCGTTTCCCGGACGGTTCGGACATGCCAACCGAAAATGCCCACCGAGACCACGGTACATGCATCGGCCCTCGCGTCTCCGGAGTACCCTCTCCCCCCTGGACAGGCGAGCGAAGCCCAGCTGCATGGGTTCATCCCCAGGAGGCGTGGGAGGAGAGGGAGGCACGGGTGGGACAGCAAAGGTAGGCGCCAATCTGTTAGGAGGCCTCCGCAGACTCTCCTTAAAGGAAGGTCTCTCCCTGAGTCTGGTGTCAATCAAAATCAGGAAAGAAATAAGAGACTCGAGCTCCACTGGTAGGTCCTTAGCTGCAACCTCATCCTTCAAGGCATCCGAGAGACCATGAGAGAAAGCAGCGACCAGAGCCTCATTATTCCAGCCCACCTCTGCTGCCAGGGTACGAAACTCAATGGCGTATTCAGCTACGGATCGTGAACCCTGTCTGATGGACATAAGGAGCTTCGCAGCAGAGGCAGCACGAGCCGGCACATTGAATACCCTCCGAAGAGAAGCAACAAAACCGGAAAACTCGGCAACCACCAGATTGTTGTTCTCCCATAAAGGGCTGGCCCAGGCCAAGGCCTTGTCCGAGAGCAGCGAAATTAAGAAGCCCACCTTTGATCTCTCAGTAGGAAAGGCATGTGGCAGCAGCTCGAAATAAATGCCCACCTGGTTAAGGAAACCTCGGCACTGAGTTGGCTCTCCCCTAAAGCGCTGTGGAAGGGGGGCAGAACTGATCATACCCCGAAACACCGCAGGCGCAACAACAGGTGTCGGGGTAGACTCTGGCGCAACAACCGGAGCGGCAGTAGGAGCGGGCCCAGGAGCGACAACCGAACCATCGGCAAAGGGAGCGAAATGAGCCGTGCGTTCAAGCAGGATTTGCAACGCCACGGCGAACTGACCCAACAGGTGATCCTGCTGATCAAGTCTGGCAACCAGCGTGGGTAGCGAGGATGGCCCTGTACCGTCACAATTCATGGCTTGGTCCTAATGTCACGGAACCATGAACCAGACGTACAAGAACAGATAAGTGAAAATAAGAAGGCTTTATTGAAAATCAAGCTGTAAAGCAAAAGTCCAAACGGATGGCAAAACCGAAGCAGAGTCTTAGCGAAGCCAGAGGTCAGGAGCCAGGAGGGTAGTCAGACGAAGCCAGGATCAGGAACCAGCAGGGTAGTCAGACGAAGGCAGGATCAGGAACCAGCAGGGTAGTCAGACGAAGCCAGGATCAGGAACCAGAAGCAGCAGCAGTCTTAGAAGCATGTGAACACAGGAGGACCAAGCAAGGAACTGAAGCCACAGACCTCCTATATATATGAGCTGGGCATCCAGCTCCTCCCAGTGGGAAGGAGGAGCCGCAGGGTGGGAGGCTACAAGAAACCCAGAAACCAAGATGGCCGCCAGCACATGTCAAACGAAGGAGAACAGCAAGAAGGTAAGACCATGACACTGCAGTGCTACTTTAGAGCAGCTGAAGGAGGGATCCATAATTGAAGCTGTAACCTTCTACAAAATTTGTCATACAATCTGTCTCATAGTCCCTGTTTAGCATTGGCTTGCTGTGTGACAGAATAGATAAATCCCCCACTGACATTCGCTGACTTGACGGCTGTGCTCCACCATCTCCCAATCCACTGGCCACTGAGAAGGCCATCCACTCTCCATTGGGAATGCCATTACTGGGTGCTGAGACAGTCTCATTAAAGACTGGAACGGAAGATGGTAAGGTTTAGCTATGTAAGTTCTAGCTGGTGATCTATATTTATAGGTGTGTTGGTAGAGCACCGGACCCAAAAAAAAAGGAAGGATTAGACTTTAGATCTAATGTTTAGAGGCACCTGTTTGTCAGACGAGGTATATTTGGTGATCCCCAGAGTAGTTTAAAAAGTGTGGAGAGAATGAGAATTCCTTAGAGTCCAGTGAATCTTTATTTTGCATGACAGGAGGAGGTCACTAGAAAAAGCTAATGTTTTTTAGGATCTCAAAACTTCCCCTTTATCAAGACCTTCGAGCAATCCTAGCTTGGCTGCTGCTCTTGGGTGCTCCCTTCCCAATTCAGATTCTCTGGGTTTTTGCCTAAAAACAAACTCTGACAGGAAAATACCATGAAAACCCAAACTGGGAAGAAAGCATGCGTTAGAGGAGCAACCAACCTAGGTGGTACAATACCCTCTAACAACTTATGTGGGCACTCCTAGAGAACGGAATCTAAGTACCAGTTGATCTTCACCAGAGCTCCTGTTGGTGGTGATGGGCTGGAAACCCTAGTGTTCCTTAGAACTCTTTATAGCTACTGGCATCAGGTCACAGCCCTGGCATTGCCCCACCAAATGTTATCAGATACAGGAGGGCTACAGTACAGAGACAGGAGACCAGTGCACGGTTTGGACCAAACAGAGGTCTTGGCAAGGGGTAAGTAGAGGGAACTGGGTCAGCAATGAAAAAGTTGATAAACTAGGCTTAAAGTAGTCAAGTGCAGGCAGAGGTCTTAGCATACTGCAAGCAAAGGGTAGTCAGACAGTCCAGGTTGGTGACTAAGAGGGCAGAAGACGAGAGTATAGTCAGGAAATCTGGGTCAGCAACAACAAAAAACCAGCTTCAGTTTTATAACTCCACCAGCACCAGTCATTTCAAAGGCTGAAGCGTAAAGTGATGCTAAAGGTTGTCTTTTTATTTTTTTTAAAATAACAAACATTTTATACCTACCTTCTCTCTGCAAGGGTTTTTCACAGACCAGCCCCAATCGTCTTCTTTTTGGGTCCCCGGCCAGCGATCCTGGCTCCTCCCCCCCTGCCAAGTGCTCCCAATAGCAAGCCTCTTGCTATAGGGGCACTCGAGCAGGCTTGCATTGTCCACTCACATACAGACCATGGCTCGGCCTCGCCCCCCCCCGCTCTCTCCTCATTGGCTCACTGGTTGTGATTGACAGCAGCAGGAGCCAATGAAGAGACAGAGAACTGAGAAAGCAAAAGCTCTCATGCACGTCGCTGGATCGAGATAGGGCACAGGCAAGTATAAGGGGGGACAAATCAGTGCCTCTTGGCTCCGTTGTACCCATATATAATTCTTTGTACTAAAGGATAAGATTAATAAAAATCATTTGCAAGAAAAAAACTGATAAAAAACGCTATTAACAAAACAATTTCCATGAGGTGGGGTCATCTAAAATCATATCACAATAGGAAGTGTTATCAACAATAATTACATCTGCAGCAGCCTATCCATCACTAATTGTGGAGGAGCTAACCCAGGTGTATCTAGCCAACCGCGCCAGACCAGCTGACATTTACGTGTGGCATTACGATGGCGGTAGGCAAAGTTGTTCTCTCAATAATAAGGAGTTAACCCAATCTATCCATTGTTTCACTGCCAGGATATTGGAGGCCATCCATATCTGTGGTACTCTTATTTTGCATCTCTTACACATTTTTATCATGGTAGAAGACACATAAGACTCTGACCTACAGGAAGGGACAGAGGAATTTTTAGAAATGACCACAATCTTATACATAGGTGATTTTAGAAAGTGTAGACTAAAATTGGTTTTAATAGTAGAGTTTTCCTTTAACCTCTTAACGACCGCCCGCCGCAGTTTTACTGCAGCAGGTCGGCTCTGTTCCGCGAAACAACGTAACTGTACGTCACTTCGCAGGACCGCTAGTGGGGGCGCGTGTGCGCGCCCATTCGCCACAGGGGAAGCCGATCAGTGGGTCCAGCGGCCGCAATGGCTGGCGGGCACTCGCGATCGCTCTCTTTGGAGACAGAACGGCAGCCTGCCGTTGTAAACACGACAGACCACTGTTCTGTCAGTTATGAACACAGGGATCCTATGTTCCTCTTATTTAGGAACACAGGTCTCTGTGTTCATGCAGCAAGCCAATCCCCCCACAGTTAGAAAGCACCCCCTAGGGACACATTTAACCCTTTGATCGCCCCTGGTGTTAACCCCTTCCCTGCCAGTGTCATTATTACAGTAACAGTGCATATTTTTAGCACTGATTACTGTAGTATTGTCACTGGTCCCCCCAAAAGTGTCAAAAAGGTCAGGTGTCCGATCTGTCTGCTGCAATGTCGCAGTCCTGCTAAAAATTGATGATCGCGCTATTACTAAAAAAAATTACATAAATCTTTCCCCTAGTTTGTAGACTCAATACCTTTTGTGCAAACCAATCAATATACACTTATTGGGATTTTTTTTTAATCAAAAATATGTAAATATGTGGCAGACTGAGGTCCGCTCTGCTATTAATAGGACTCTGGGGAAAGATATACCGGGGGACCCTAAACATTGCCTTCTGGGCATTCTGGATCTACATGTGGAAGACAGATATCTGCGGGAGGCGGCCTCCCGCGCATTGTTCCAGGCTCGCCTACTTATACTGCGACAATGGACTGCACCTGAACCTCCGACCTTTAGGATGTGGTTAGAGCAGATGGGGGGCACTCTCAGAATGGAAAAGGTTATATACCAACATAGGGGCTCTCCTCAAAAATTCTCTAAAATATGGGGTACTTGGTTGAACTGCCCGGGAATGGCTCCTAATGACCTCATCCTGGACCGTCTATTATTAATTGTGTGAAGATGAGTTGGGGTTGCTGTGGGATGACTGTTTGTTGCACTGGGGGGTGGATTGGAGGGCAGTAATATTGTGACTGGCATTGTTGTTGGGGGTTGCCTGATTCGGGGGGAATGTGGCGTATTTGCTATGTATGGTAATGGTGATTTCTTGCTATTCTGACTAAACTCTGTAATGTTGTTTACCGTTGTGATGTGAATTTCTCTCAATAAAGACGTTTTCTGATTTAAAAAAAAAATATGTGGCAGAATACAAATTGGCCTAAAATAATGAAAAAATGTGATTTTCAATTTACTTTATTGGGAATGTTATATAGCAGAAAGTAGAAAAAATATATATATTTGTTTTAGAATTGCCGCTCTTTTTTTGTTTATAGCGCAAAAAAGAAAAACCGCACAGGTGATCAAATACCACCAAATGAAAGCTCTATTTGTGGGAAAAAAGGAAATCCATTTATTTGGGTACAGCGTTGCACGATCCTGCAATTGTCCATTAAAGTAACGCAGTGCCGTTATCACCAAAAATGACCTGGCCATTAACCTTTCTTAGCGGTATTCCCGAGCGTGGCTCAGGGTTAAATTTCAGAGTCAAAAGCGGTAACCCCGAGCCACACTTAGGGTGCCGCCAGAAGCATCGCTGGATCCTGAAAGCGGGGTTACTTACCTTGTCACCGGGATCCAGCGATGTATCCCGGCGGTGTCTAGCGGCGGATCTTCCTCCCGATCCTCTCCGTGCCCCGGCTTCCGTCTCCTGCGACCTGACGTTCGCAGGGGGGTGGAACCGGCGGCAAATTCAAATGTAAAAACACACCAAACACACTGATACAATGCGAAATAAAAAAAAAAATCACATTAGTTTGCCCCCCAGTGCCCTTTCCTGCAATTTTACTGTACTTTTTATGTATATATATATATATATATATATATACACACATATATATATATATATATACATATATATATATATATACACGTTATGTATATATATATATATATATATACATATATATATACATATATATATATATCTATATATACAGTGGGTACGGAAAGTATTCAGACCCCCTTAAATTTTTCACTCTTTGTTATATTGCAGCCATTTGCTAAAGTCATTTAAGTTCATTCTTCTTCCTCATGAATGTACACATAGCACCCCATACTGACAGAAAAACACAGAATTGTTGACATTGTTGCAGATTTATTAAAAAAGAAAAACTGAAATATCACATGGTCCTAAGTATTCAGACCCTTTGCTCAGTATTTAGTAGAAGCCCCCTTTTGATCTAATACAGCCAGGAGTCTTTTTGGGAAAGATGCAACAAGTCTTTCACACCTGGATTTGGGGATCCTCTGCCATTCCTCCTTGCAGATCCTCTCCAGTTCTGTCAGGTTGGATGGTAAACGTTGGTGGACAGCCATTTTTAGGTCTCTCCAGAGATGCTCAATTGGGTTTAAGTCAGGGCTCTGGCTGGGCCATTCAAGAACAGTCACGGAGTTGTTGTGAAGCCACTCCTTCGTTATTTTAGCTGTGTGCTTAGGGTCATTGTCTTGTTGGAAGGTAAACCTTCGGCCCAGTCTGAGGTCCAGAGCACTCTGGAGAAGGTTTTTGTCCAGGATATCCCTGTACTTGGCAGCATTCATCTTTCCCTCGATTGCAACCAGTCGTCCTGTCCCTGCAGCTGAAAAACACCCCCACAGCATGATGCTGCCACCACCATGCTTCACTGTTGGGACTGTATTGGAAAGGTGATGAGCAGTGCCTGGTTGTCTCCACACATACCGCTTAGAATTAAGGCCAAAAAGTTCTATTTTGGTCTCATCAGACCAGAGAATCTTATTTCTCACCATCTTGGAGTCCTTCAGGTGTTTTTTAGCAAACTCCATGCGGGCTTTCATGTGTCTTACACTGAGGAGAGGCTTCCGTCGGGCCACTCTGCCATAAAGCCCAGACTGGTGGAGGGCTGCAGTGATGGTTGACTTTCTACAACTTTCTCCCATCTCCTGACTGCATCTCTGGAGCTCAGCCACAGTGATCTTTGGGTTCTTCTTTACCTCTCTCAGCAAGGCTCTTCTCCCCCGATAGCTCAGTTTGGCCGGACGGCCAGCTCTAGGAAGGGTTCTGGTCGTCCCAAACGTCTTCCATTTGAGGATTATGGAGGCCACTGTGCTCTTAGGAACCTTAAGTGCAACAGAAATCTTTTTGTAACCTTGGCCAGATCTGTGCCTTGCCACAATTCTGTCTCTGAGCTCTTCAGGCAGTTCCTTTGACCTCATGATTCTCATTTGCTCTGACATGCATTGTGATCTGGAAGGTCTTATATAGACAGGTGTGTGGCTTTCCTAATCAAGTCCAATCAGTATAATCAAACACAGCTGGACTCAAATGAAGGTGTAGAACCATCTCAAGGATGATCAGAAGAAATGGAAAGCACCTGAGTTAAATATATGAGTGTCACAGCAAAGGGTCTGAATACTTAGGACCATGTGATATTTCAGTTTTTCTTTTTTAATAAATCTGCAACAATGTCAACAATTCTGTGTTTTTCTGTCAGTATGGGGTGCTATGTGTACATTCATGAGGAAGAAGAATGAACTTAAATGATTTTAGCAAATGGCTGCAATATCACAAAGAGTGAAAAATTTAAGGGGGTCTGAATACTTTCTGTACCCACTGTATATATATATATATATATATATATATATATATATATATATATATATATATATATATATGTATATATATATATATATACAGTATATATATATATAAATACATACATACATACTTTTACTTATTCATAGTTTTTTATTATATTATAATTTATGATTTTGTGTTTCAAACTTTATCATACACACCAAACACACTGATACAATGCAAAATAAAAAAAAATCACATTAGTTTGCCCCCCAGTGCCCTTTCCTGCAGTTTTACTGTACTTTTTATGCATATATATACATATATATATATATATATATATATATATATATATATATATATATATACGTATATATATATATACACATATATATACATATATATATATCTCTATATATATATATATATATATATCTATATATATATATATATATACGTATATATATATATATATATATATATATATATATATATACACATATACATATATATATATACATATATATATACATACATATATATATATATATATATATATATATATATATATACAGTATATATATATATATGTATACATACATACATACTTTTACTTATTTATAGTTTTTTATTATATTATAATTTTTGATTTTGTGTTTCAAACTTTATCATACCCGAGATGTTATAAAGAAGAACGCACAGTAAAAAAAAATCATATGTAAATAGTTGGTTTGGGCTGCTCATTCTTAAGAATTACATGCAAAATAATGGTACCGCTTTCAACACCAAAAATCCAAAAGAATCATACCGCCAGGGAGGTTAGGGGGATAAATCCTTCCGGTCCCGAAGTGGTTAAATGTGGATAATCTCTGATTTAATAAATGATTTGCTTCCTGTCATCTCCCTCTCCAATCTTCCTTCTCATTCTGGAATCAGACTCAACCAGTAAAAGATTTTAGGGCCTATTGGTGTTTTATGATCCGGTCCTCGGAGCTGAAGCTTACATCCCAATCCAGGAGGGAAGGAGGAAGTCAGACATCTAGGTGTCTTATATGGGACGTCATAAAACCAGACCTTGTATGGCGGGGATGGGGTGGGGTGGGGGGGTTGTCTGGGGACCTTCTTTTCATATTACTCCCCAACTCCAAGACACAGAGGGAGAAAGGATGATATTAACCCTTATTAAAAAATTCTCCCTGTCAACAGGAGAAGGGTAGGCCGCATGAAATACGTGTGTGATTTTCCAAAACTCCCAAACCAGATGTTTTCTGAAGTAATAAATGTTGAACAGAAACGGGGAGGAAACCGCGAGCACAGCCGCGCATTCGCTTAAAACGACCCGTCCCGAGCATGTTCATGTTAATGGGATGACCAGCTGTGATGGTGTGTAACAGGAGGCAGAGAAAAGGGAGACTTCCCAACATCTGCGCTTTAATCTCCCGCTCTGCACCGGGATTGGGAAGAGGCTGAAAACTCTCAGTATGCTCCTCTGTTGACAGAACAGGACTGCTGTGAGCTGGCATGAGGCATGCTGTGCCTCATGTCAGAGGTTGATCCGCAGTTGGGAACCTTTAAATGTACATTTTTTTTTTCTAGTTGTGAAAAGACTAGGAAGGAGTTAAGATTTCTGTCAGGCTCCATTGAAAAGATTCTTCTTCTCCTTGGACACTTCTTAACCTAAAAACCAATTGAACAGTTTGAATCAGCTAAATGCAATCCAGGTGTATCACAACAAATGCCTCGTACACACGTACCGATCGTCGGCCGACCGATTGTCCGTCTTTTGTCCGGTGCTGTCCTGTCCACTGAAAAGTGCAAAAGACTGCACACGAATTTTGTCGGCCAACAACAGCCGACTGCAGAAGTGATGTCATGTGATGGTTAACTTTCCGTGTCTTTTTTCTTCTCTGAGCATGCCCAGTCTTGCAAATCTTCTCATTGTCGGCCGAATTCTGTACTGACTGAGGAACAATCGACCGTTCTGGTGTTGGCCAACAAAAATTTTAATGTCTGTACAACAGATTCTGTTCGGCCGAAAATGCGCTGTCGGCTGTCGGAAGCATCATACTAACAAGCCTACAATCGGCCGATCGGTCGTCGGCCGAATATTTACGGCCGACAATCGGTACGTGTGTACGGGGCTAAAAGCTGTGCAATGTCTTCCAATTTATTTTCTTTCTAATGCAGCCCCTGTTTGAGTAGAAAAGCCTGTGCCCTGCCTACATGCTGCAGGGAAGGACCCCCGCTCTCTGTGGGGAAGCAGTGGTCTCTCTGCAGAGGTCTGACACATCCCTTGCCCCCTTAGGTCCCCCCCATGCATCCCGATGGTCCGTTCCCATCCGATTCCCCCATAGAGATGTATGGGGAGCTGACAGCTCTGTCTCCGCACACAGCACAGAGAACAGCTGTCATCCTCCTGCTCAGCGGGGGATCAGCGGATCGATCCCCCGCTGACATAAACTGAGTCCGTCCGACGGGCGGATAGTGTGAAAAGGGCCTTAGAGCTAGAACTCTCCAAGCATGAGCTTTGCTGATTACACAGCTATAAGGCTCCTTTCACACGGGCGGTGCGCCCGGCAGACTCCGTTTTGCTCAGCGGAGGGTCGATCCCCCGATCCCAGAAGACAGGTTTGTCTTCTCTTAAGCCCCGTACACACGTACCGATTGTCGGCCGTAAATATTCGATTGGCCGATTGTAGGCTTGTTAGTATGATGCTTCTGACAGCCGACAGCGCATTTTCGGCCGAACAGAATCTGTTGTGCAGGCATTAAAATTTTTGTTGGCCAACACCAGAACGGCCGATTGTTCGCCAGTCAGTACAGAATTCGGCCGACAGACAGCAGATTTGCAAGACTGGGCATGCTCAGAGAAGAAAAAACACACGGAAAGTTAACCATCACATGACATCACTTCTGCAGTCGGCTGTTGTTAGCCGACAAAATTTGTGTGCAGTCTTTTGCACTTTTCAGCGGACAGGACAGCCCTGGACAAAAGACGGCCGATCGGTCGGCCGACGATCGGTACGTGTGTACGAGGCATTACTTTGCAGAGATGGAGCTGTCAGATCCCCGCTCTCCTCAATGGGAGATCACATGATAATGGACCGCTTGTCCATTCTCATCTGATCCTATCCGATCCGATCCTCCAGATGGATGGAAAATAGGGTTTCCATCCATCCGGATTTCCCGGACAGGATCGGATCAGCTCCCGTCCCCTCCCGCTCCTTGTAATGACAGCCGAGCGGCTTCTCAGCCCCATCGGTTGTCATTACAAGACAGCCGACCATCGGCTTTGGACGCCGGTACCGGGGTGATGCCTCTAGCTGCAGGCATCACTCCGGTGCAGCACTTTCCGAAATAGCGGTAATATTGGCCACCTTGGTGGCCAATTCCGATATATCGGTGAAAGAGCATATCAGCCTTCGATATATCTGCTTTTCCGATAATCAGTCGATCCCTAGTATGAACACCCTTGCGATGCTATTCTGGCAAGCGAACTGCATTTTGCAATCTGTTTTCATGGGAACATGAAGCTCCCGTTAACATTGTGCCAATTTGGCATGCGATTTGTCATGTCGAATCTCATTTGAAATTGGAGCCTATTGCCGGTGTTCTGTCAGAATAACGCTACCGGAAGTGACGTATGGACTAGAACAACTTACTGTGCTTGCGCCATGCGTTCCAACATGGCCGCTATGCGTTCTAATAAGTTTCCTAATGTGAAAGAACACGAAGCAGAGGTGGACATCTTACACCCAAGCAAGTCCTGAATTTTACATTTAATTTAGCAGTAAACTCTCCTTATAGACTGAAATAGACTATTTCACCGCGACCGAGTGAAATAGTCTATTTCACTATATAATCAGTTTGTCGCTGAGCAGTGCCGGGTGTACCAAGATGGCCGTCACCACCTTCTACCTGCAGGTTTCTCGCTATACTTACTAGAATACAATAATAATACAAATGTAATACTGTAATTAAGTATATACGGTGAGTTTACTGCTAAAATAAATGTAAAATTACGTGGATGTAAGAAGATGTCCGCCTCTGCTTTGTGTTCTTTCACATTAGGAAACCTATTGGAACGAATAGCGGCCATGCTGGAACGCATGGCACATGCGCAGTAAGGTGTTCTAGTCCGTACGTCACGAGTTTGGGGGCGATTTGACAGACATCTATACAGGTTCATGCACGGATGTCTGTTGAGATCGCCCTGAAGTTGGCAAAAATAGTGCAAAAACGACTTTTGGGAATCGATTCGGCGCCGCAAAGTCAGGGTTGCACCAATTCGGACAGTGGCGTTGCCGGCAATAGGCTCTGATTTTGCATATGTCAAATCGCATGTCAAATCTGCCCGATGTGAACGGGGGCATAATGTTCCACGAGCGACACCCCCGAAACAGATTGTAAAATGCGGTGAGCTTGACAGAATCGCATTGCATGGGCGTTCACACCCATGCAATGCAATTTTTATGCAGGGAAAAAAGGGTCCATATTTGCACCAAAATGTTGTGGGACCCTTTTTTCTCCACACCTATCTTATCGTATGGGTGTACACCCATGCGATGCAATTCTGGCAAGCATTGTCTGGCAAGCATTGCATTATGGGAAAGTGGGAGTTATTAAACTAGCAGAGAGGTGATTTTTAGCTAAAAACGCCAAAAAATGCTCAAAAACCCCAATGCAAAAAAGATGAAAAATGCTCAAAAACTCACTACAAAGCTACTGGTGTTTTTTTAACATCCAGAGTGCATGAAGGCATGAGGCCTAAGTCTCAGCAGGGGGCATGTCAGGCTTCTCCAGATACTGCATCCTAGAGCAAGGGTATCACAATGCAGGATGCTGGCAGGGGACAGGCTTTTCTATTCATGCCGAGCCAGCATGCTGCAGAGAAGTGCTCTTGCTCTCTGTAAGGAAGCAGTGATCTCTCTGCAGAGGTCTGACACAATCGATGCTCCCTCAGAGCCAGAGCTCTCAAAACATGAGCTCTACTGTTTGCAGAGCTATCAGTCTCAGCAGGGGCCTTGTCAAACCTCTTCAGAAAGACCACAACTTTCCCCTAGAGCAGGAATCTCCAAACTACAACCCTTCAGCTTCTGCAAAACTACACGTCCTATGAGGCATTGTAAAACTCAGACATTCACAAACATGAGAAGGCATGATGGGAGTTGTAGTTCCTGAACAACTGGAGGGCCATAGTTTGGAGACCCCTGGCCTAGAGCAAGGGTCTCACTCTGCCAAATACTGGCAGAAGGCAGGCTTTTCTACTCATGCTGAGCCAGCATGCTGCAGAGAAGGGACATTGCTCTATGTAAGGAAGCAGTGGTCTCTCTGCAGATGTCTGACACATCCCCTGCTTCCCCAGAGCCGCAGCTCTCCAATAATGAGCTTTGCTGATTACAGAGCTATAGGCCTTAGCAGGAGCCATGTCAGACACCTACAGAGAGATCACTGCTTCCACCTAGAACAGGGGGACCGGTCTGCAGCATGCTGGCAGGGGACAGGGTTTTCTACTCATTCTCATTCTACTTTTTAAAAAAGCAAACTGTAAGACTTTGCATGTCCTTTTTTGATGCACCTGGATGGTATTTCACTGAATAAAAACGAAGGGTTTAAAGCTTACAGTCAAGGCCCGGACAAGGGGTGGGCAGGAGGGGAGGGGAGGCTGCCCTGGGTGCAATGGTTTATTGCAGGGATGGGGGGCGCCTTGACCCTAAACCAAAGGGAAGGCATCCTTGCCCTGGGCGCTGGAGGACCTTGTCCCGGCACTGCTTATAGTACAAACAAACAGCAACCACCCCAACCTATAACTGGCCTTAACAGCAAGCAAGGAGCAACTTAGAAGGACGACGCATGTCAAACAGAACCAAAGAAAAATTCCCAGCTCAATTTACCAACCAGCCTGCAAACAACCAAATTATCCTGTCTAACAGTTAAGTACATGCATATTGTCCTGCCCTCTCAGCTTACACATGTATTTGTAAATGTGTGCAAACTAAACCCCTGTTTTTAACATGAACTGTTACACAGGACAATTCGGTGTGTTGCAGGCTGGCTGGTAAGTTGAGCTGGGATTTTTTCTTTGTTTTTGATTGACATGTGTCGCTCTTCCATGTGCTCCTTGCTGTTAAGGCCAGCTATAGGTGGGGGCAGTTTCCGTTTGTTTGTACTGTTGGTTATTTGGTGAAGGGGGGGCACACTGGATACCTTTGCTGCTATTGTGCTAATTGCTGGGTGTCCAGTGCGCCCCTGTGCCTTTAAGGAGGGGTGGGCTACCTCCAGGCTCACCTGCCCTCTTTCTATCCATTACTATATACGTGCTACAACTATGGAGGCTCTCATAATTTATAGAGTTAGGACTGCAGATAACACTGGGGTGCCTTGTCGCGGCCTCTGCAGCTTACGCATAGGGGCTGACTGGCAAGTTTCGGCCCATGGAGCAAGTACAAACCAGAGGCCCATGGTGCAGTGACTCAGCCTCCTTCCCACTCTCCCTCTTCCTGGCCTCCTCCTTACCCCCATTCTTTGCTGAAGCTCTGCTCCCGGTACTCTCTACTCACCAGCCAAATCAGGGTTACCGACCTGGCTAGCGGAGGGTGGTTGGTGGGAGCTGGGAAAGCTAAGACGGGGCTGGCCAGGGGAGGAGAGTCTCTAGTGGGGCATGAAACCAGCCTCTGCTCAGACACAGTTTACACCATCCATGCTGGGGGTGAGGGTGGTTGGGGGGGTCTGCGCTCTGTCCTTGTCTTCATACTACATTCAATAGGTCAGCAGTGGGGACTTTTTACTTCCCTTCACCAGGAATCCTTTAGGTATGTCTCTGGCAGAAGCGATGCAGCCTTTTTATGGGGCATCAGAGCAGACTGGGGGGCCCCCCTGCCCCCTGGCCCAGTCCTTCCCTGCTTACGAAACCCCTGTTTTTAAGGCGATCTGTTAGACATGATTATTCAGTTTGTTGCAGGCTGGCTGGTAAATTGAGCTGGGAATTGTTCTTTGTTTTTGTTTTATAATAAAGCTTACCAGTAGGTCAAATGAATATCTCCTCAACGTGCACCGTTCAGGAGATACTGTAGTGAGCAGCAGCTGGGGACATCACCAGAGTACAGTGCCTTGCGAAAGTATTCGGCCCCCTTGAACTTTGCGACCTTTTGCCACATTTCAGGCTTCAAACATAAAGATATAAAACTGTAATTTTTTGTGAAGAATCAACAACAAGTGGGACACAATCATGAAGTGGAATGAAATTTATTGGATATTTCAAACTTTTTTAACAAATAAAAAACTGAAAAATTGGGCATGCAAAATTATTCTTAATTAATACTTTGTAGCCCCAACTTTTGCTGCGATTACAGCTGTAAGTTGCTTGGGGTATGTCTCTATCAGTTTTGCACATTGAGAGTGGAAATATTTGCCCATTCCTCCTTGCAAAACAGCTCGAGCTCAGTGAGGTTGAATGGAGAGTGTTTGTGAACAGCAGTTTTCAGTTCTTTCCACAGATTCTCGATTGGATTCAGGTCTGGACTTTGACTTGGCCATTCTAACACTTGGATATGTTTATTTGTGATAAAACTCGTAAAGTGCTGAGTGCAATAATCCTGTGCTGTGTGTATTATAAATGAATCAATGAATCCGTGATAAGTGACCCTTTTGGGTAAATGATACTAAGAAATTACTACCACAATATCAATCCACTCTAGTGGTAACCATATGCCAACACAACTTGAAATATAAATATATATATAAATAGTGATATACTGATGATAAAGGGGATGTGGTATAAAAATGGTGAAAAAAATATGAACACCTATAAATATATAAATAGACACCTATATAAATCTGTAGGAGGAATGACATAAAACCACGGACAACTATATATAAAAAAACTTGGCAGCAGGTATATAGAAACAACCATAAATTATAGCAGCATTAATCAGAGTAATATAAGAACCAATTAGTCCATAAATATTTAAAACAAGATAGGTAGTGAGTCCATAGATATTAAGTGCAAAGTATCATCAGTATATCACTATTTATATATTTATATTTCAAGTTGTGTTGGCATATGGTTACCACTAGAGTGGATTGATATTGTGGTAGTAATTTCTTAGTATCATTTACCCAAAAGGGTCACTTATCACGGATTCATTGATTCATTTATAATACACACAGCACAGGATTATTGCACTCAGCACTTTACGAGTTTTAACACTATTCATATTTATTATATTTGAGATTGTTTATTTTGCACTTTGACACCTTTGGAGACGTGTATAGAAGATTAAGTATACAGAAGATATAGTACATTGGCAGCACAACCCACCTACTTTGATCTTCCATTTCATACTATATATATTCGGAAATATAGTTTAACAGGTGGGCAGCAGCCATTACTGATAAGGAATCTATTAATATCCTAAGCGCGGATTTATATATATTATGTTTATTTGTGAACCATTCCATTGTAGATTTTGCTTTATGTTTTGGATCATTGTCTTGTTGGAAGACAAATCTCCGTCCCAGTCTCAGGTCTTTTGCAGACTCCATCAGGTTTTCTTCCAGAATGGTCCTGTATTTGGCTCCATCCACCTTCCCATCAATTTTAACCATCTTCCCTGTCCCTGCTGAAGAAAAGCAGGCCCAAACCATGATGCTGCCACCACCATGTTTGACAGTGGGGATGGTGTGTTCAGGGTGATGAGCTGTGTTGGTTTTACGCCAAACATAACGTTTTGCATTGTTGCCAAAAAGTTCGATTTTGGTTTCATCTGACCAGAGCACCTTCTTCCACATGTTTGGTGTCTCACAGGTGGCTTGTGGCAAACTTTAAATGACACTTTTTATGGATATCTTTAAGAAATGGCTTTCTTCTTGCCACTCTTCCATAAAGGCCAGATTTGTGCAGTATACGACTGATTGTTGTCCTATGGACAGAGTCTCCCACCTCAGCTGTAGATCTCTGCAGTTCATCCAGAGTGATCATGGGCCTCTTGGCTGCATCTCTGATCAGTCGTCTCCTTGTATGAGCTGAAAGTTTAGAGGGACGGCCAGGTCTTCGTAGATTTGCAGTGGTCTGATACTCCTTCCATTTCAATATTATCGCTTGCACAGTGCTCCTTGGGATGTTTAAAGCTTGGGAAATCTTTTTGTATCCAAAACTTCTCCACAACAGTATCTCGGACCTGCCTGGTGTGTTCCTTGTTCTTCATGATGCTCTCTGCGCTTTAAACGGACCTCTGAGACTATCACAGTGCAGGTGCATTTATACGGAGACTTGATTACACACAGGTGGATTATATTTATCATCATTAGTCATTTGGTTCAACATTGGATCATTCAGAGATCCTCACTGAACTTCTGGAGAGAGTTTGCTGCACTGAAAGTAAAGGACCGAATAATTTGCACGCCCAATTTTTCAGTTTTTTATTTGTTAACAAAGTTTGAAATATCCAATAAATTTCGTTCCACTTCATGATTGTGTCCCACTTGTTGATTCTTCACAAAAAATTACAGTTTTATATCTTTATGTTTGAAGCCTGAAATGTGGCAAAAGGTTGCAAAGTTCAAGGGGGCCGAATACTTTCGCAAGGCACTGTATGTACTCTGAAAGAACATCATTCCCAGAGCTCTGTGCTGTGACCGAGACTCATTAGTGGGAGTGACATATCATGGCTCAGTCATTCAAGTGGGCGCAGCCCGCAAACCCAGGAGGAGGACCAGGTGAAAATGGACGCCTCTGTAGCGATAACAGAGTGCTGCTCAAGGGCTTTGTTTCAAGGTAAGTCTTTCTGAATATGCTAGTATGCAATGCAGACTAGCACATTATGCCTTTACCCTGCGGAAAGAAGTTTTTTTCTCCCTTTAAGTTTACTATCACATTAATTGTACTTTGAAATAAGGCTTCATTCACATGAACACATGGGGCAACCAGGGGTGGCTGCTAGAGAGAATTAGTATTCTATGCAAATCAATGGCTGGTGCCATTTCTGTTTGCATGTAACTTCCCATACATGCTAATAGAGCCTCTGACCCATCCTGGACGCAGATAGTGTGCATCCAGGGTCAGGGCAGCGTTGCCAACCGCCCTTTAATTTAAGGGCAGCCCGTACATTTCAGCTCATTTTCAGGCTGCCCATAAATGCCGGGCTCAGGAAAGCTCGTTTAAGCTCGGCCGGGCGGGCGCATACGCAGTTACGTAATGGCGCCGCCTGTCGCCATTTTTAAATTAAAGACACTCGTTCTCGGCGGCGCGTCGCCACCACAGCAGAGAAGGAGGGCTCCTCAGAGTGAGGACAGACACTCATGTTAGTGAAGGGACAATACTGCAGGGTGAAGGCGTAAAGGGGGCAGAGGAGGACACACTGATGTGTCTGTGGAGGGGTGAAAGGGGCACAGGAGGACACTGATATCGAGAGATAACATGAAGGGGGACAGAGGAGGAAACTACCATGTCTGCGCAGCCTCTGACCTCCTCCTGTACCATGTCAGCAGTCTCTGAACACCTCCTGTACCATGTCAGCAGTCTCAGACCACCTCCTGTACCATGTCAGCAGTTTCTGACCACCTCCTGTACCATGATTGTACTCTCTGACCACCTCCTGTACCATGACCGCAGTCTCTGACCACCTCCTGTACCATGACTGCGGTCTCTGACCATCTCCTGTACCATGACCACAGTCTCTGACCACTTTCTATATCATGACCACAGTCTCCGACCACCTCCTGTACCATGACTGCAGTCTCCGACCACCTCCTGTACCATGACCGCAGTCTCTGACCACCTCCTGTACCATGACCGCAGTCCTTGACTACCTCCTGTACCATGCCTGCCATCTCTGACGATCTCCTGTACCATGACCGCAGTCTCTGACCATCTCCTGTACCATGACCGCAGTCTCTAACCATCTCTTGTATCATGTCCGCAACCTCTAACCAGCTCTTGTATCATGTCCGCAGCCTCTGACCATCTCTTGTCTTTTATCATGTCTGCAATCCCTGAGGGGGAGTCTGGAGAAGAGTCAAGAGTGAGAGTGCCGCTGAGATGGGGGTCACGGGAGAAGTCAGACTTATGTGGACTGTGGAGGGGAGACTATAGGATAAAACCAGAGCCACTAACCTGGAGCCATCTGACTGAACCCTGCACGGTGCACCTGAGAGGAGGTCAGTGACAGTACCGCCAGGCCAGTCTGATGGGGAGGGGCTCACCGATGTAAGGGGGCAGTGAATACAATAATGTAAGGGGGCAATGATATAAAGGTCCCCCCTATATTAGTAATCCCCCTTACCTTAGTGTATTCCCCCTGCGGAAGGTGGTCCCTGTTCACCAGTGTGCCCCCCAAATCAGAGTACCTGGCATTTCCCTTTACATCAGAGTTTGCAGTATTCCCCCTTACTGTGCAAGGGGTAGCTCTGCTGACCCTGATGTAAGTGGGAACTCTGATGTAAAGGGGAACGCAGTGGACTCTGATATAAGGTGATCTCTGGTCACCAGAGCCCCCCTCCTTACATCACAGTTCCCCCCTTAGATCATAATCTGCAGCATTCCCCTTTACATAAGAGTGCCCCTTCCACTGTAAGGGGGATTCCTGCAGATCCTGATGTAAGGGGGAACTCTGTACTGGCTGGATTATAGTAACCTGACCTTCATGTAAATGGAGAAATATGTTTTTTGACTTTTGTTTAACTTAAACATGTTGTTTATAGCACTAGCTATATGATTATAGTTAAAATATTGACATTTGAACTGTTTAGCTCTGAAAATGGTCATTTTAGGTACTTTTTTGCAGTATCAGTAAAAAAATGCGGCTCTGTCAGTAAATGTCATGATTTTTGCCAGTAAAAACTGGTGCCGTTTGTAAATGTTGGTGTCCTGCCAGTAAATGTCACTTCAGGGGGTTGGCAGCACTGGGTCAGGGTTCTGGCTGCACACAAACTGGCCTGCAACTAATTTGCCAGTTTTTATGCGTCCATACCACTAGAGTGCTGCTGCATTCCGAGGCGTTGTTTAGCCACCTCTGAATGCCATTGTTTATGTGAATGTAGCCTCATACCTGGAGATCCTGCCATGAAGGTCCTTGTCCAGGGACTTCCTGCTCTGGGGTGACAACTGTACTCTTATGATGTCACCTTGAGACATAATCCTCTTATGGAGACTACAAGTGTATGTGCTGAAACACATTGCATAGGCATAGCCCACCGTTGTCACTCACTATTAGGAAGCAATGCATGAAAGTAAAAAACCTTGAGCCCTGGTTCACACTTATGCGGTTCGGGAAATGCAGTGAATTTTGTGGGTTTCCCGCAGTGCTTTGCAATCGTGCGGCGTCCATGCAATCTGCTGTGGGCCAAAAGTTAGATTTATGACACCCTGAAACAGATCGCAAAACGTAGTGCGATTGCCAGAATCGCATCGCATGCGATGCAATTTATGTGTGGAAAAGAGGGCCCTGCACCATTCTTGTGCAGATGCAAAGCCATTTGAGCCATACAAAATGTATGGCTCAAATCGCATCGCACAGACATCGCATGTGATGTGCACAGGAATGTGGTGCGCTTCCTGTGCGAATCACATGGGGTGTCTGCACCGCATAAGTGTGATCTCAGGCTGAGCCTTAACAACCACTTTAAGGATAAAAAAGAAAATAGTATTTTATGAAAAAAAATGGCAATTGCTTATGATTATCAGTGCTTAAGCTTAATGTCATCAAGTAGGATCTACAAACTGCGGTCTGAGGGCCAGATACAGCCCTTAGCTTGTCTAAATCTGGCCCTTGGGGCATTGTTTTTTCAAATGATATGGGGCACTATTCCTCTCTCTGACACCTACTATGGGGCACTGTTTTCTCCACTGATACCAATAATGGTGTACTATTCCTCCCAACAATACCCATGATGGGGCGCTACCCCTCCTGCAAACATGTTTATTCCCACCGATGCTGGGTGCAGGACATTTTTTACCCCCAATGGCCATAATGTGGCCCCCCTAAAATCTGAAGGACAGTAAACTGGCACTTTGTTTGAAAAGTTTGGAGACCCCTGATTTACAGTTTATCTATTATACAGTGGGTACAGAAAGTATTCAGACCCCCTTAAATTTTTCACTCTTTGTTATATTGCAGCCATTTGCTAAAATCATTTAGGTTCATTCTTCTTCCTCATGAATGTACACATAGCACCCCATACTGACAGAAAAACACAGAATTGTTGACATTGTTGCAGATTTATTAAAAAAGAAAAACTGAAATATCACATGGTCCTAAGTATTCAGACCCTTTGCTCAGTATTTAGTAGAAGCCCCCTTTTGATCTAATACAGCCAGGAGACTTTTTGGGAAAGATGCAACAAGTCTTTCACACCTGGATTTGGGGATCCTCTGCCATTCCTCCTTGCAGATCCTCTCCAGTTCTGTCAGGTTGGATGGTAAACGTTGGTGGACAGCCATTTTTAGGTCTCTCCAGAGATGCTCAATTGGGTTTAAGTCAGGGCTCTGGCTGGGCCATTCAAGAACAGTCACGGAGTTGTTGTGAAGCCACTCCTTCGTTATTTTAGCTCTGTGCTTAGGGTCATTGTCTTGTTGGAAGGTAAACCTTCGGCCCAGTCTGAGGTCCAGAGCACTCTGGAGAAGGTTTTTGTCCAGGATATCCCTGTACTTGGCCGTATTCATCTTTTTCTCGATTGCAACCAGTCGTCCTGTCCCTGCAGCTGAAAAACACCCCCACAGCATGATGCTGCCACCACCATGCTTCACTGTTGGGACTGTATTGGACAGGTGATGAGCAGTGCCTGGTTTTCTCCACACATACCGCTTAGAATTAAGGCCAAAAAGTTCTATTTTGGTCTCATCAGACCAGATAATCTTATTTCTCACCATCTTGGAGTCCTTCAGGTGTTTTTTAGCAAACTCCATGCGGGCTTTCATGTGTCTTACACTGAGGAGAGGCTTCCGTCGGGCCACTCTGCCATAAAGCCCCGACTGGTGGAGGGCTGCAGTGATGGTTGACTTTCTACAACTTTCTCCCATCTCCTGACTGCATCTCTGGAGCTCAGCCACAGTAATCTTTGGGTTCTTCTTTACCTCTCTCACCAAGGCTCTTCTCCCCCGATAGCTCAGTTTGGCCGGACGGCCAGCTCTAGGAAGGGTTCTGGTCATCCCAAACGTCTTCCATTTGAGGATTATGGAGGCCACTGTGCTCTTAGGAACCTTAAGTGCAGCAGAAATATTTTTGTAACCTTGGCCAGATCTGTGCCTTGCCACAATTCTGTCTCTGAGCTCTTCAGGCAGTTCCTTTGACCTCATGATTCTCATTTGCTCTGACATGCATTGTGATCTGGAAGGTCTTATATAGACAGGTGTGTGGCTTTCCTAATCAAGTCCAATCAGTATAATCAAACACAGCTGGACTCAAATGAAGGTGTAGAACCATCTCAAGGATGATCAGAAGAAATGGAAAGCACCTGAGTTAAATATATGAGTGTCACAGCAAAGGGTCTGAATACTTAGGACCATGTGATATTTCAGTTTTTCTTTTTTAATAAATCTGCAACAATGTCAACAATTCTGTGTTTTTCTGTCAGTATGGGGTGCTATGTGTAGATTCATGAGGAAGAAGAATGAACTTAAATGATTTTAGCAAATGGCTGCAATATAACAAAGAGTGAAAAATTTAAGGGGGTCTGAATACTTTCCGTACCCACTGTAAATGATTTAATAGGAAGTTAGTAGCCTAAACAACTTATTATGATTATTGAATAATAATAATACTGTTAATAATAATAACAATAATATTAGTAGCAATAAAATGATTAATAATAATAATTCCAGTAAATATTGTGACTGTAATAATGTATAGTACATATTCATCCAAGCAGTGACGGTGGCCCTGTCCTCTTTCCAGAGGCAACCAATTTCCGATTTTCAAGTGTGGCCAAAAAGCATTTGCCTCCCAGGTCCTGGACCGGCATGAAGCCATCTGCCAAGGAGGTAAATGCAACAATTTTAGAATTATTTGCATTCATTTAAGTCAATGTTGATGTTTTAGTTCAAGCATCAAACATTAGATAAAGAGGACCTGCCTTCATGTCTCTCCACTTCTTTCGTCTGCGTATAAGTTGGTGGTCTCCCCCCCCTCAGACACTTCAGGGCAAACAAAAGTCAAAGAAACCACCAGAGTCTTTCCAAAGCATTTTTCTCATAACTGCATTAGAAACAAGACAGAGTAATTAGTACCAGAGGCCTCTCGTCCCAAGCCAAGTGGATACGCCGCTGCTCTCAGGGAGAGGGTAAGGGTGGCTTCTGAGGTTTCCAGGCCAATAGCTAGCTCATATAACCATTACATTGCCGCGGTGCACCAGTATACAGTACTGGGACTGATGTAAAATAAATGGATGGGGAAAACGTCTATGCTGACCACTGGGATATCCTCTGTTGTTTTTTTTTTTTTTCTAGGACAGGTGAGGAGAAGGCAACGTCTCATCAGCTGATTAGGAGTTTCCTCACATTGTACTTCAAATGTCCTAGTGAGGTGGAAGTTCATAGACTAAGGGCTCATTCACACCAGCCCTATTGGGTTGGATTGGGCAGCTTTTGCCCAAGGCAGTCCCAAGGCATAGCCAAGCCTTATGTCCTAGAGGTTGCATTTTTTAAACAATGCAAGCAGGTATGGTATGGTATGGTGTGGTATGGTATGGTATAGTATGGTATAGTATGGTATGGTATGGTATGGTATGGTATGGTGTGGTGTGGTGTGGTGTGGTATAGTATGGTATAGTATGGTAGGGTATGGTGTGGTGTGGTATAGTATGGTATGGTATGGTATGTTATAGTATGGTATGGTATGGTATAGTATGGTATGGTATGGTATGGTGTGGTGTGGTGTGGTATGGTATGGTATAGTATGGTATGGTATGGTATGGTATGGTGTGGTGTGGTATCGTATGGTATGGTATAGTATGGTATGGTATGGTATAGTATGGTATGGTGTGGTGTGGTGTGGTATGGTATGGTATAGTATGGTATGGTGTGGTGTGGTATGGTGTGGTATGGTATGGTATAGTATGGTGTGGTGTGGTATGGTATGGTATAGTATGGTATAGTATGGTATAGTATGGTATGGTGTGGTGTGGTATGGTATGGTATAGTATGGTATAGTATGGTATAGTATGGTGTGGTATGGTGTGGTATGGTATGGTATAGTATGGTATAGTATGGTATAGTATGGTATGGTGTGGTGTGGTATGGTATAGTATGGTCAGTGTTGGGGTAGTTACTCAAAAAATGTAACTAGTTACCAGTTACTTCTGTAAATTGTAACGAGATTACTTTACTAGTTACTGCATTTGAAAAGTAACTTCACTACTTATTACTTTACTTTCCTCTTTCTTAATTGACCGTGTAGAAGAAGATACATGACACTCTTTCTGCATAGAGTTTATTGTATAAACACAGGCTTTGGGAAACATGAGAACAAAACCTGAAAAAACAGAATAAAACATAAAGTGCAACAAAAAGTCATAAACTTCATCCCTCACTATTCTTCGAAATAACGATTGTATCGCACCGCTTGGGTAACGCAGGAAAGCGCATTCCTATAGCCTAGTAAAGTAGTGTAGTTACCTCCTATAGCCTAGTAAAGTAGTGTAGTTACCTCCTATAGCCTAGTAAAGTAGTGTAGTTACCTCCTATAGCCTAGTAAAGTAGTGTAGTTACCTCCTATAGCCTAGTAAAGTAGTGTAGTTACCTCCTATAGCCTAGTAAAGTAGTGAAGTTACCAATATTAGTATTGTAACTAGTTACATTACTTCGTTACCAAAAAAAGTAATGTAGTTACTGTAATCAGTTACTTTGTAACTAGTTACCCCCAACACTGAGTATGGTATGGTATGGTATGGTATGGTACGGTATAGTATGGTATGGTATAGTATGGTATAGTATGGTATAGTATGGTACGGTATGGTATGGTCTAGCATGGTATGGTAAGGTATAGTATGGTATGGTAAGGTATGGTATGGTGTGGTATGGTAAGGTATGGTAAGGTATGGTATGGTTTGGTGTCAATAGACAATAAGGCTCCTCTACTAAAACAAAGTAATAAAAAAAACAGGGATTGAATGACTAGGTGATTCTGTGTCCTTTTATTAGAACAAAGAGCTGAACTCCTCTTCAGCAAAGGTTCTTAGATATCACAGTCAGACCATTTTACATTGTATATGTACATTAACTTCTGTTTACCCAGTCTTATGATCAAGCCACCCCTGCAAAACATCATCGCCAGGTCTTGTACCCCCCAGCGCCAGAGTTTGGTTAAAGCAGTGTTTCAGCCCATTAAAAAAAATTCAAAGTCAACTGCTACAAGTTCTGTAGCTGGTGACTTTTAATATAAGGACACTTACCTGTCCAGGTATCCTGCGATGTTGGCACCCCTAGCTGATTCGTCAATCGGTTTTGAGTGCAGGCAACGGCATCTTCACTAAGGGAAACAGAAAAGGAAGCCTTACGGCTTCACAACCTATTTCCTACTGCGCATGCGCGAGTCGCGCTGCACTTTCTGAATGGTCCCACTGTCTTCTGGGACCTGTGTGTCTCCCAGAAGGCAACAGGGGGGGGGGGGGGAGGAGGAGGGGCCGGAAATATCCTAGATCACCACAATCGTTACCCAGAAGTGGGAGCGGGTACCTGGTTTTGACAGGTACCTCCTCTCCCCCAAAAAGTGCCATATGTGGCAGTGGAGGGGGGGGGGGGGGGGAAGGCAGTGAACAAGCAGAGTTTCCATTTTTGGGTGGAGCTCCACTTTAAGAACACACCCCCAACTTTCCGACTGGACAATGAAGGAACAGCTGTGGAGTGATGAGTCATCACCCAGTTCCTTCTGCTCTCTCTCCCTGACAGCATGTTCCCTATAAATACATGTGAAAAGCAGCAGAGCGTGATTGGATTATCTGTAGGGTTTAATATTGGGTTGGCCCACCCTTTGCAGCTATAACAGCTTCAATTCTTCTGGGAAGGCTGTCCACAAGGTTTAGGAGTGTGTCTATGGGAATGTTTGACCATTCTTCCAGAAGTGCATTTATTGGATGAGAAGGCCTGGCTCACAGTCTGCACTCTAATTCATCCTGAAGGAGTTCTATCGAGTTGAGGTCAGGACTCTGTGCAGGCCAGTCAGGTTCCTCCACCCCAAACTCGCTCATCCAGGTCTTTATGGACCTTGCTTTGTGCACTGGTGCACAGTCATGTTGGAACAGAAAGGGGCAATCCCCCAACAGTTCCCACGTTGGGAGCATGAAATTGTCCAAAATGTCTTGGTATGCTGACACCTTAAGAGTTCCCTTCACTGGAACTAAGGGGCCAAGCCCAACCCCTTAAAAACAACCCCACGCCATAATCCCCCCTCCACCAAATGATTTGGACCAGTGTAAAAACAAGGTCCATAAAGACATGGATGAGTGAGTTGGGGCGGAGGAACTTGACTGGACCGCACAGAGTCCTGACCTCAACCTGATAGAACCCCTTTGGGAAGAATTAGAGCGGAGACTGCAAGCCTTCTCATCCAACATCAGTGCCTGACCTCACAAATGCACTTCTTGAAAAAATGGTCAAACATTCCCATAGACACACTCCTAAACCTTGTGGACAGCCTTCCCAGAAGAGTTGAAGCTTTTATAGCTGCAAAGTGTGGGCCAACTCAATATTGAACCCTATGGACTAAGACTGGGATGCCATTAAAGTTCATGTGGTGTAAAGGCAGGCGTCCCAATACTTTTGACATTATAGTGTGTGTCCGGCCTAGGAATGCCCATTTCTCCAATTTGACGTCAGGATAAAGACAAAGTAGTCCATTGAGTCTGTTCCATCCTTTTTTTTTTTATACGTTTTGTATTTTTTTTGTTTATTTTATTTTCTTTCTGTTGATTTGTTTGTCTGACTATAGATCTACAGTATGTTTGTCCCAAGAATGCTTGAAGCCGTTTACTGTTGATTATCTCACTACCTCTGCTGG
>NC_138773.1:57741942-57871942 GCF_965119305.1 Pelophylax lessonae | reverse complement strand
TGTTGCACGACCGCGCAATTGTACTTTAAATTAACTCAGTGCCGAATCGCAAAATAGGGCCTGGTCATTAAGGGGGTAAATCCTTCCGGTCTTAAAGAGGTTAATGCACCTGAAATGTATTTAGCTGATAGAAACTGGAAGTTTGGTTGGTTTAAAAAAAAAAAAAAGACAATGCAGTGATGTGATGTCGCCATTTTAGCTATAAACAGTGCTTTGTGGAGTTTTTCTTTCCCCTATCTGTGTATATCGGCGCTTCCCACGTGGTGGGTAAGGATTGCTTGGCATTCTTTTCATTTATATAAGTTCTGGTTACAGATGAATTAAAACAACCACTAAATCCCTTGTGGTCAGTGGGATTCTGGCATTCTGGCGCCACAGCGGAGGGAGGAGCTGTCATTCCAGCAGTGGAATCCACAATGCGTTATTAAACTTCAAGAACACGACAATTACCAATATAAACAGCCCATGATGGGCCAGAATATACCGGCTTTGTTGCATGCATCATCATTAAAAGGGGACCTGTCATCCAAATAAAGTGTAACTCCATGGTTAGAGTGTAGGCCCAGGCCAAAATCTTTTTTTTTTTTTTCAGTTTTGGATAGCATGGGGAAGGATTAGAACCCGTTTTCCCAGGCCAAAATCTTTTTTTCCCAGTTTTGTATAGAATTGGTAAGGATTAGAATCCCTGTTTTCCCAGGCCAAAATCTTTTTTTTTCCAGTTTTGGATAGCATAGGGAAGGATTAGAACCCCTGTTTCCCAGGCCAAAATCTTTTTTTTTTCCAGGTTTTTGGATAGCATGGGGAAGGATTACAACCCCTGTTGCCTAGGGCATCTCCTCACTTAAAATAAAACTAAAGGCAATTTTTTTTTTTAATTTTTCATGAACAGAGGAAGGCCCCTTTCGCTGATCCCCGCTGAGCAGGTAGATATGGACACAGTCCCTCTCTCCTCTTTGGGGAAATTGGGTGGAAACGGACTGCCTTTTAGTTTCTATCCGATCCTATCCGGTCCGCCAGACAGTTGGAAAATAGGACCACCATCCGTCTGGATTTTGCAGACAGGATCGGATCAGATGGCGGCGGGTGTCAGCGGACATGTATCCACTGACACCTGCCACTCCATAAAGGAGACTGGAAGGATCCGATCAGGTCCACCTGAAAAACTGACAGGCAGATCTGATCGGAAAATCAGCGTGAAAGGACCCTAAGCCCACGTTCTCATTGGTCCGATTTGATATGTCAAATGGCATCTCAACTCAGAGCCAACTGCCGGCAAGTGCACCATATGAATCGGTGCGCCGCCAGCTTTGCGCCACCACACTGATTCCCAAAAGTATTTCCTGCACTATTTTTGGTGACATGAGGGGGGGGGGGGGCAATTTCAATAGACATCCATGCTTGAGCCCACACAGATGTCTCCCAAATCGCCCCTGAAGTTGGACTGAAATGCTGGTTTGAACTCGTACGATTTCAAACCCGCATTCAGTGTGAACCTAGGCTATAAGAGAGTTATAAAACATGTCAGTTTTTTTCCATCTATGTCCCATTGGAGAGATTTCATTTTACTCTCTGTACCATAGCCAAAATAGAAGAGCCCAAAGCGAGGGAATCTCTGGTTGTCACCAGAACTACGGTAGTATTCCCATTGGAAGGTTTCCCATATATTCCTGTTTTGGTGACAACCCAAAATTGGGGCTTTTCTTTCACTTTCAGTGATAATGGTAAACAGGACAAATAAAGAGAATGAATCTCCCTAACGGGGGCACACACAGCAATAAAAACTGACAGGGGTTCAATTCCCTCTCCACTCTATCCAAAACTAAAAAGAAGTTTTGCCATTAGTTATACTTTAATGGTGACAATAGTTTTGCCAGACAGGAAGAGAAATCCCCTGACTCTACTAAAAAAAATAATTTCTATTTCTGACTTGTATTGCTGGTGAGAAATGTATAAAATGGATATTTAAGCACCGCACCCAGACGTTTGAGTCCAAATTGAAGTTTATTCCAAATGCTAATTGAGCACAATAGCCAATGCTATTGGTGGCATGGAGGCTTGACTTCAACCCCTTTATCGGAACTATAGAGGGGGTTTTTGGGACTTTAAATGAGACGTATAGAGCCATACGCCTCCATCCCTGAATCTATATATAAAGAAAAGGAGGGTTGGGACTTTAAATGAGGCATGTGTGACATGGCTAGCAAAATAGTCAATATTAAAAAACGTATGTTTATTCTCTTAGAACAATGAACAGCATGACATATTGCAGTAGGTACATACATAAGATTGTATGCATGTCAGTAACATATTGCAAATCATATATACATGTAAATAGCAAAATAACACATTGCATTGTGTGATGCTAAAGAGTGTCATCCATATCATGAGATTACTTCAAAAGCAGGATGATGTAGTATAAGCTGAATGAAATAAAAGGGCATGTAGAACCATCTATCAAAACATGGTGTATCTATACACTGTAGGGCTGACGTGTTTCATTCCACTTCTTTAGGGGCGGATGCATCAATAATCGACAAAAATACATAAATATACCAATATGGTCCAATGATGTACCCAGATATTGGGGAAGAAATCTGAGTGGGGGGAACAAAGTTACCCATCCCTTTGAACACTCACATGTCAGATGTGAATGGGGAGCAGGTGTGTTAAATTTGGTGTTATCGCTCTCACTCTCTCATACTGGTCACTGGAAGTTCAACATGGCACCTCATGGCAAAGAACTCTGAGGATCTGAAAAAAAAGAATTGTTGCTCTACATAAAGATGGCCTAGGCTTTAAGAAGATTGCCAAGACCCTAAAACTGAGCTGCAGCATGGTGGCCAAGACCATACAGCAGTTTACCAGGACCAGTTCCACTCAGAACAGGCCTAGTCATGGTCGACGAAAGTAGTTGAGTGCACGTGCTCTGCGTCATATCCAGAGGTTGTGTTTGGGAAATAGATGCATTAGTGCTGCCAGCATTGCTGCAGAGGTTGAAGGGGTAGGGGATCAGCCTGTTAGTGCTCAGACCATACGCTTCACACTGCATCAGATTGGTCTGTGTGGCTGTCGTCCCAGAAGGAAGCTTCTTCTAAAGACGATGCTCAAGAAAACCCGCAAACAGTTTTCTGAAGACAAGCAGACCAAGGACATGGATTACTGGAGCCATGTCCTGTGGTCTGATTAGACCAAGATAAACCTATTTGGTTCAGATGGTGTCAAGTGTGTGTGGCAGCAATCAGGTGAGGAATATAAAGACAAGTGTGTCTTGCCTACAGCCAAGCATGGTGGTGGGAGTGTCATAGTCTGGGGTCGCATGAGTGCTGCAGACACTGGGGAGCTACAGTTCATTGAGGGAACCATAAATACCAACATGTACTGTGACATACTGAAGCAGAGTATGATCCCCTCCTTTCTGAGACTGGGCCACAGGGCAGTATTCCAACATGATAACGACCCCAAACACATCTCCAAGATGACCACTGCCTTGCTAAAGAAGCTGAGGGTAAAGGTGATGGACTGGCCAAGCATGTCTCCAGACCTAAACCCTATTGAGCATCTGTGGGGCATCCTCGAACCGAAGGTGGAGGAGCGCAAGGTCTCTAACATCCACCAGGTCTGTGATGTCGTCATGGAGGAGTGGAAGAAGACTCCAGTGGAAACCTGTGAAGCTCTGATGAACTCCATGCCCAAGAGGGTTAAGGCAGTGCTGGAAAATAATGGTGGCCACACAAAATATTGACGCTTTGGGCCCAATTCGGACATTTTCAATTAGGGGTGTACTCACTTTTGTTACCAGCAGTTTAGACATTATTGGCTGCGTGTTGAGTTATTTTGAGGGAACAGCAAATTTACACTGTTATACAAGCTGTACACTCACTACTTTACATTGTAGCAAAGTGTAATTTCTTCAGTGTTGTCACATGAAAAGATATAATAAAATATTTACAAAAATGTGAGGGGTGTACTTTCTTTTGTGAGATACTGTATACTGTGTATATAAGGGGGACTACTTAGTGGAAATGAGGGACATAAGGATTTGGATACAAAAAGGGAGGGACGGTCCCTCCAAATAAGGGACAGATGGGAGCTATGAGGAAACCATTATCATTGTGATTTCTGATTGCTCAAGAATAGTCACCATAGTATCTCAACCACACTGACAACATAGAAGTGCTATACCTAACATTCCTCATGAGAGTTTTGCATGATAAGATTAACACTGTGGTCCACTTTTTATCTTGACCGTGGTATTGGAGGGAGAGTTTTTATTGTTGCATGACATGTACTCTTTAGTATACCGTATTTATTTTTCAGCTGGCATTCACCAAAGTCATTTTTTTTCCGGTGCTGGTTTGATGCTACAATAAACCGATTAGCGGATGTTGCATAGGTCATGAGATTTCATCTTTGGCATTCTATGGTCTAGTTATAATTGGTTTAGTAATTGGGATTTTACAGATTAATTTGACTCTACAGTTCTGGTTAAACAAGGAAATGTCTTATTACTCGTGCAGCCAGCCAGAAACTGATCTGAGAAAAGAAAAATGTTTTATTATGGCTGTGAATTTGGTTGGTCCATTTACACTTAAAGGGACACTTGCTATAAATGTTTTCTTGGGTTGTGTACAGTAATATGTTATGTAGGGTTTGAAGTGATCCTATTTCTTCAGAAAAGTTGGATGCCATGTATTCTTTGTCTTTTCACTTTCATTATGACAGTTAGAGAGTGGTCCACACCCCGCCCCCCAGAAATAAATTAAGAGTCAAAGCCCATAGTTTCTAGGGATTTAATGCCTTAGGAATGTAACCTAGACTATAGCTAGTACCTGCTCTGGAACTTCTTCCTTTGTTGCTGCTGTATTTTCCTTCTGCGGTTTGGACAGGGTTAAACTGAATAATTCTTAATGCAGAAGTGCAGAAGCCATCTTTAATGAGAACACCTTGCAGTGCTTGTCCAAGGAGTGTCATCAGTGAAGGGGCCAGCCACCTTGACTGGGTCTGGATCAATCATGGAGTTCGGTCATTTGCTGGTGCAATATAGTAATGAGAAGGGGACTGCAGGCTGCCTAATGGAAAAGAGAGGATCGTTTTAAAGCTAGTAGGGGGTCAGAAACCCCCCCCAAAAAAACTGGACTGCTGGCAGAACAGAACCCTGCCATAGCTGACCACAGTCAGGAGACACCTCAAACGAGACTGCTTATGAACAAAGTATTGCTCTTTGTTCTTTGCCAAGAACTGCGGCCAAGGATATTTATGCATTCTTAACTTCTCTTCACTTATCTATATAGCCATGAGCACTGTGGAGTAATTCATCCTTAAAATTTACATCAAAACATTTACACTTTTACTTCCTCTCAGTGGCTTATTTTTTTCCCCTTTCCCAGCACTGACTTGGCAGCATTTTAGCCTTATAATATCTAATGTAACACACATGCACAGGAAACAGAGAGATAGCAGAAAGCTAAATCCTTACTTGAAAGACTTCACTGCTTATCAAGTGAAATTTGAGGATGAGTTTCTCCACAGTGCCAAAGCTATAGAAGTCAGTGAGGACTTGTTTTATTCACTTTTCTACCAATGCCGTTTATAAATGGTGGCTGGAAAAACTAGGGTTTTGAACAAACACAAAAACCGTGTTTAAACCTGTAGAGCAAGCAATGCAATTTCATATGGAAGTAATTCTGGTGACTGTGATTGGACAGTGAAAGGTAAAGCAGCAGGCTGATGAGCTAAGCTCCCTGCTACAGTACTCTGCCTTCTCCTCCTATCAAAAAACTCCTTATCAGCACACATGAGCCTGCAGCACAGCTCCATGTGCTGCCCATTCCTCTCCCAGTCTGAACTCTGCTGTACAGAGGCTTCAAGGGGCTGATAGAAAGTCAAATTAAAGTAGTTATACCTCTTGATTAAAAAAAAAAAAAGAAATAGCAAAGTATTAATAAATAAAGAACTGTGTTAATTTGTGTATTTTATAGCTTTATTTGCCAGCCTGAAGCTTGAATAGGGCTGTGACCTATTGGTCAGTTCTCAGACATCCCCAATGGCTTCATAGCAGGTGGGGTACTGTGTCAGTTCTCCCCCATCCCACTGGAACACCAAAATCCTTTGAACTTGCTGAGTGATATTACATCTGCCTTCCTGGCTGGCATCCACCGCCTTGCCTCACTCCGTTTTAAAGGGCAAGGAAGAAAAAGCATTTCTAAGATCCTCAGTTTCCAGCTCTAGTCCTTCTTATGTTCTGACCCTGTCCCTGTCTGGGACTCCTAACTCCAGGTCCTCTATTGTGATGTCAATGGCAGCACTTTGGGAGCAATGTCTGCAAAGTCCTATGATGGAATTCTACACTCTCCTGCCTATTCACAGCCCTTGTTAAGCCATCATGTCTGTTTTTCTTTGAAAAGGGGAAATAAAGAATTGTTCTGGTCCCTAAAGGAAGCAGTGAAGATTGGGTTTCTACACAAGCATGCTATTTTGGCCAGGATTTTTTGGGTCTTGCATAGTGTCTGTGTTATATACCTGTACAGAAGGGTATGCGTAGTGGGCTGTCTGTAACAGAAAACCTACAGACAACGTCTGGTGCAAAAACTACGACATGAGCAATAAGCCGAAAATATGATCTGTATTTTAAAGCAGCAGTGAGCTTTCAGTAGAAATTATCGGCCTTTAGTTGTGCAATTATTTGGATATTTTTGAACTTCTAGAAGGTGATAACATCTCCGGCGGTCAGCAGTGCTTGCCATTCCAAAAGAATATTTGTCAGTCCATTGGAAAATTTTCCTTCAAGCAGGCCAGGTCTTTTTCTAGCAGAGAAATGGATCAAAGTATCACATGCCTTTTACCATAGCCATTAGCAGGTTCCAGACACAATTGCAGAGCGCAGGTTTGTCTGAACAGTCATTTCTGTTTCCTATTCAGTCAATACCACCTGATAGTTACAAAGCTATTGGTATGAGAAAATGGGTCAGGTCATATTAAAATTCATTGTGTCAATCCGGCTGGTTAAGGCTAGATTGACGCTTGAATTTGAGTTTTTTTAACCACTTTACCACCGGAGGATTTTGCTGTCTTACGTCAAGGCCACTTTTTGCGATTCGGCACTGTGCGACTTTACCTGACAATTGCGCAGTCATGCAACGCCATACCCAAACGAAATTTACGTCCTTTTTTTCCCACAAACAGAGCTTTCTTTTGGTGGTATTTGATCACCTGTGCGATTTTTAATTTTTGCGCTATAAACAAAACAATAGCGTAGATTTTGAAAAAAATAACAATATTTTTCACATTTTTTTATATGAAATTCCCCCCCAAAAAAATGTAAAAATCAAAATTTTTTTTAATTTTTGGCCAATTTGTTTTCTGCTACCTATGTTTGGTAACAAAAAATCACAATAAGCGTATTTTGATTGGTTTGCGCAAAAGTTATTGCGTTTACTAACTAAGGGAAAGATTTCTGTCATTTTTGGTGTTTTTTTTTAATGAGTAATGGCGGCGATCTGCGATTTTTTTTGCGGGACTGGGACATTGCGGCGGACAGATCGGACCCTTGACTGACATTTTTGACACTTTTGGGGGTACCAGTGGCATTACTACAGTAATCAGTGCTATACATAAGCACTGTTACTGTAAAAATGACACTGGCAGGGAAGGGGTTAATTTTATTGGAGAGGGAGGGGTTAATGTATGCCTGGTGCTTACTAACGTGTGTGGGGGGAGGTGACTGAGGGACACAGGGACAGATCGCAGGTTCAGCTATGCTGAACCCTGCAATCTGACCCTGTCTGTCACTTAGGAGATCCGCCCGCTTTGTTTACGGGCGGATCTCCAGACTCGATTCCCCGACGATCGGGGAAGAGCGGCTCCCCTGGCCCGACTCCCGCTGTGACTGAATACAGCGGGAGCGAGCCTCCAGCGGCTGCGCACAAGGGGAGGAGTCCAGCGACGTAGGTCTACGTCGCTGGACGGGAACGAGCCACTTTGCCGCAGTACAGTCAACGTGACTGGTCGGCAAGTGGTTAAAGCTTTAGGTATGTCAATTTTTTACATTGTTATATTGAACCAGTTTAAGTATGTGTGTGCCATACCTCTGGGATCCCCATGTTAGCTGGAAATCACTGTAGTAGGCACTGCTACTAAAGTGATCTCTCCTACATTCGGGCTCCCATGCCCAGCTGCTGCATTGTGAACACAGGAGGCTCAGCACAGGCACCATTCAGAGAGCACTTTACATTTTCCCAATTAATGCAAAGTATTCTCTGATTGGATGAGTTGGAAATTGTGAAGTCACTTTCCCTGCCTCGCCATCTCGTCCAATCAGAGAAGGCTTTGCATTCATTGAGCCAAACCGGTATCCTGTGTTCACAATGCAGCAGAGCATTCACTAGGCATGTGACCCAGAAGCCATTGCAGGTCTGTCACGTATCTGATCCAAGGCCGAAATCCAGAGAGGGCTCCCCTTGTGGCTGAGTGCAATACACCCCTGAGGATGGAACAGGAGGTTTAGCGCCCAAAGAAGCACTGGTTGCCAACAAGGTCATTGGAGTAAACCGGTGGTTATCTGAAGGATGCTGGGCAGAAGTCTTCTGGGAGTCTTCAGATGGACTTGAGAACAAGTGCAGCCAGGAAACAGATGTAGAAGCAAGCTGAGGGTCAAACACAGTTAATCAGTCCAAGGGCACAGGCAGATAGCGGTAACAGGAACTTTAGCCAATGGTCACAACGGGAAGGCAGGTAGAAGGCAATGGCAGAGTCTGTGTAACAAGCTGAGATCATGTACTGGAGGGCAGGCAGATAGGTAACAAGTCCGTAGGTCAAGCCTAGGTCATGCACTGGAGAGCCAAACTGGAGCAAGGTAGGTGAGACAAGCCAAGGGTCAGAGTCGGGAGTGGAGAGCAGACAGGTCAGGAACAAGCTGAGTCACAACAGGAAATCCAAGGTAGGTTAGCAGATGCTCAGGACACAAGAAGGCTGACGACAATCCAGCACTTTGATGGGCTGAGCAGAGGTCTTGCATAGGCAAACAAATGGTCGCATCTATGATGTCATGCATGCGTCATTGCACATGTGCATTTGCGAACACATGCCACAGTGAACCTGCCTACGCCCATTCACCAATCTTCTGCCGGTGCGCATGTGCGCGGGAATGCGCCTGAAGCGCCCATCACGAGTACTGGTGGAAATGCCAGTCTCACCACGGCCATTTCTCTGACAAGGTGACTATAGTAGCGGTCTGACAATGACTGGCTTCTTTTCCTCATACACGGAGCCAGTGCTGTTTACATTGAGCTGCAGTGTGATTCCCATTCAGCCAAGCCGAGCTTGCCACAGTACTCCTGTGCCCTGGAGTGCACCCAGCACTTATCGGCTGCTAGCGTACAGCTTTATATGCTCTCCCCATAACCTTGTTTGCATGTGCTGGATTTCTTTTTCTTTATACTGTAGTAGTGGTACCTACCACAGTGGTTTCCAGGCCATGGGATCCCACAGGTATGGCACATACATACCTTTATTGGTCCAAGCTGGATGTAAAATTTGTCATATTTCAGCTTCAGCTTTAAGTATTTTTGGGACATTTTTTATGCACGTTTGTATGCACATTTTTTAGGTGCTTTCAGGCTTGAGGGTTTTGTTTTAGCCAATGGAAAGCTAGTTACTAGGAGAGGCAAGAAATTGCAAAAAGCACACATTATGCACATTTTTAGGCATTTTTCAGGTGCTCCTATTGAAGTCTATAGGGACCAAAAACGAAACTCATGTTCTTAATTGAGGTTCGCGCTTCAAGCTTCCAGAGACACAATGCTTACGTGTGAATGGGCACTGTTAACCATAAATATTGATGTTGAGTGTTGATGCACTTCAGGAAATCCAGATCACTCTGATTCAGAGTTTGAAAGGAAATGGCGATTTCATTTGCTGGTGAATCTAATTCATGGAATGGCTAGGGGGCTCTTTTAAGGCTGAAGAGAGGTATGGCATGAGACTCTCCAGCCTCTGTGACAGCATTGGTCGGATGAGGAAATACTGTATGGTACGCTTTCTTATTAGGTGCTGTCATAATAAGAAATTTTAATAAGGACAGTGATGTTTTATACACTGACTCACACAAACTCCATTATCAACATCCTCATCCCTTGGCACTCCACTTTAGCAAACCCCAAAAAATCTGCTGACAGATTTAAAGTACAATGCAGCCATTCTTTTACTGTGCAAAGCTGTTGCATCTTCTGGTAGTGCCAAAGCTTGGCCACTCCCTAGCACAATATCTGATTCACCACTTACCAGTGACACTGCTAATCATAGCGATAAACCAGTAGGAATGCATTGGGGTGGAAGTCTGTAGTAGCCAAGATAAAAAATACTGTATTTACTAAGCCCACAGGTAGAGCTATAGTCTAATGTTTCCATGTTTTCTAGCATTCACTTAGCTCAGTGTGTTACAGAGTTCAGTAGCCCAAAATACATTTTACACTCACTGTGAATGAGTGAAAGAAGTGACTCCTTCTCCTCTACATCCCTTGCATTGCCCCTGTAGGAGATTTTAATGAGAGACAGCATTGCCTGAAAGTTGATTACTACAGCTATGATTTTCTTTTAGATAACCCAATATATATATATATATATATATATATATATATATATATATCGCACAAAAGTAAATGCACCCCTCACATTTTTGTAAATATTTTATTATATCTTTTCATGTGACAACACTGAAGAAATTACACTTTACTACAATGTAAAGTAGTGAGTGTGCAGCTTGTATAACAGTGTAAATGTGCTGTTCCCTCAAAATAACTCAACACACAGCCATTAATGTCTAAACCACTGGCAACAAAAGTGAGTACACCCCTAAGTGAAAATGTCCAAATTGGGCCCAAAGTGTCCATATTTTGTGTGGCTACCATTATTTTCCAGCACTGCCTTAACCCTCTTGGGCATGGAGTTCACCAGAGCTTCACAGGTTGCCACTGAAGTCGTCTTCTACTCCTCCATGATGACATCACGGAGCTGGTGGATGTTAGAGACCTTGTGCTCCTCCACCTTCCGATGGAGGATGCCCCACAGATGCTCAATAGGGTTTAGGTCTGGAGACATGGTTGGCCATTCCATCACCTTTAATCTCAACTTCTTTAGGCAGTGGTTTTTACCAGAGCTCCTGATAGTGGAGATGGGTTGGAAAGGTTGGATACCTAAGTGGTCTCCAAGAACTCTTTGCTGCAGCTGGCACCAAGTGGCTGTCCCTAGAATTGCCCCACCAAGGGCTAACAGGTACAAGATGGGGCTATGGTGCAGACACAGGAGACCAGAGTGCATTTGGGATCAAGGTTGGGTCTTGCCGGGAAGAGAACAGTCAGACAGTTGGGGTGTGCAGCAACTTGGCAGTAAACTAGGCTGGAGATAGGAAAGTAATCAGTAGTGCAGGCAAGGGTCTTGGCAGGCACCAAGTATGGGGGTTATCAGACGGGCAATCCAGGTCAGCAACAACAGGTAACAGACTTCGGTAATATAGCTCTTGCTAACGGGTAGATGGTTTGAAGACACAACACCAGCCTGTACAAAGGCCAGTGCTAAAATACCCTTCGGGTCACTCATAGTGTCATTAGCTTGTGCTGGAGCTAGCTGGAGAACCAGGACTTAACTGTAAGAAAATCCAGGGCTGTAAAAAGGCAAAAAGATCTGGACACATTGCTGTCACATGAAAATATACAATAAAATATTTACAAAAATGTGAGGGGTGTACTCACTTTTGTTAGATACTGTAAATATATACATAAAAAGAGTGTGTCATAGTTCCGTTTACATTTATCCGACGCTGGGTTTTGTCCCCTGTCCGAGCTGCTCGGGTTCCTGCCAATCTGCCCTAAAGCTAGGTATCGTTAAGTGTTCGCACTTGTGGTTTACTATTCGATCAACATAACTCCACGCTGTAACCGGAACTCCCGGTTTCCTGGGCCTTGTTGTCGCTTCAGTATACTTGTATTCTGTGTGTTGTCATTGTTCTCAGTGTTTTCTTTCTTGCTGTGCTCTTGAATTCCCTTAGGTATCTGGCTGTGTCTCACTTCATTTTCAGTTGGTGTGGGTCTTTTTCACAGCATTGTTTCTTGGGTTTGCCTCCTGCCCCTCATTCCTGCTTGCTGTGTCCATCTCTCTCTCTCTCTGCTTTTGCCCTCTTCTGTGCTTCACACTTGTCCCTGTGTCCTCCCACTAGAGTCTCTTCTTAGCTTGCTGCCTTAGTCTTTCTTTAGTACCTTGTGTAACTTGTGTCCTTCCAGTGTGCTATTTGCTAGCATTGTGCCTGCATGGGTTTTTTGGAAAACAGCAACCTGGGGGCTGCCTCCCAGTGCAACATTCACACCTCCAGTGGCTCTGGTGAAGACCAGGTGGCTCCCTAGAGCCTGCAACTCCGACACACCTCTGTTTGCGTGCGGACACACTACTCCTGCATCTTCTAGGACCAGTACCCTGGCACATCCATTTAGTCATTCCGACTGCCCCGCTGAACCCTACGTTTTACAGTCCCAAGTGTTTCAATCCTCAGATCGTGACAGAGAGAGAGATCCTTCCCACTAAGCAGTCGATAGATAGATAGATAGATAGATAGATAGATAGATAGATAGATAGATAGATAGATAGATAGATAGATAGATAGATAGATAGATAGATAGATAGATAGATAGATAGATAGATAGATAGATAGATAGATAGATAGATAGATAGATAGATAGATAGATAGACACTGTATATATCAATTATCATTTAGAAAAGCTTAGAAAAATTAAAATGCAAATAAAATTTATCCCAAACTATTATAATTTCCCTTTATTAAACCCTAAAGTTCCTATTCCCAGGATTTGTCAGTGTCGAAAACAGCTCAGCCAAATTTGAGTTCTTCTACCAGTTATTGTTACAGAAAAAGAATTTCATTCTTCATTGCTTATCCCCTAAAAGACCTGGGAGAGCTACCAGAGGTAATTAATCGTGACTTACAGGAGCTATGATAAATTGCATGGAAACTGGTGAAAACAGGATTAGGGATGGAGTTTAGAGTAGAGAAAGCAGATTTTCCAGACTTCCCAGGGGTCAGGCGACATTTGCAGCTTCATCAAGAGAACCGGCTGTTGCTGGGCTTTCATTTATACTGAATCTTTAGCCAAAACTTGTTTTCTAGTAATGGGTAAAGTGGGACAGAGTTTGAACTTCTATTTGGCCAAAATTGCCCTCCATGCCCTGGCAAGATGCTTCCCCAGCCCCCAGTCAGGATATGACTATCACAGCTGTGCCATGAAATTACCTTCCTGGCTTGTCTCTTTGGAATGCCTTGTCCATATATTTTTATGAACATTCAACTAGAGCAGTGGTCCTCAACCCTGGTCCTCAGGGCCCACTAACAGGCCAGGTTTGCAAGATAACTGAAATACATCCCAGGTGATATAATTTGCTGCTCAGGGATTGCAGTACTCTAGTCTGCATCTCCCCAAGGTAATACTTAAAATCTGGCCTGTTAGTGTGCCCTGAGGACAGGAGTTGAGGACCACTGAACTAGAGGATACAGCCACTAGTATTAGGATGAACCAAAAAGCTCAGTTGCCATCAGAGACCTGATTGTCACAAGGGCTTGGGGAGTGGGGACATCTCCCTATTAGGTTCTGTGAAGAATAAAACTAAAAGAAAAGGAAAAAGCAGAAAAAAAAGGAAGATTGAATTTCAGTTATAATTTATAACACTAAAGCTGCTTGTAAAGAAAGTGGATCATTTAAATTATGGTTGGAAAGTCTCCATAGCTGTTTGGCCCTGTTGCATGTCCTGGAGCTAGTGGGACTGAGCTCCCTGTTTTACTTTTAATTTGTTCTTATTGTTTTTGATTTCTTCAACTATAGATACAAGTGTTATAAATGTGTCATAGCATCGTTATATCCTAAGTTACATTTTCCATGTAAAACATGGATACATAACACTTAAAATACTATATTGGAAGACATAGGCGGCTCTCTAATTAGGCAAATTAGGCGGTCGCCTAAGGCCTCGCACCTACAGGGGCCTTGCGGCCAGTGGCGGAGCAACAACATTTAGAAGGGCGCAGTCAGGGAAATCTCCCAAGTAAAAGATTGCTTTAAATCCTCGGATATAAAAGTTGCAGCAGTGTGCTGCAGTCCCTTCACTGCGGCTGCCAGGTGTCTGTTGTCCGCTGACACTTACCCCGCCTTCTCTGCCTGGGGATTGGCCGTCTGATCATGTAATCCTAAGATGTGGAGGAATCGGTGGGCGTGTACCTGCACCAGTAGGAAGTGACTGCCCGGTCAGCTCACTCTGCTATCATCGGTTGTTGCTCTGGGAGGAGAGCTCTGCCCTGGCCCAGGAACATACAGGTAACCAGGCCCTGACTTGTCACTCTGCAGGCTGGTCATAGATTTGTGGTGTCTACTATGCAAAGGGGGTGAGGAGAAGAAGGCCCTGGGTGGCTGGGGGAGAAGGAGAGGGCCCCTGGGTGTTTTCGAGAGGAGGAGAGACCCCCAATGACGCCAGAGTCAGTTGCCAGGGAAGAGAGTGGAGCTGAGCAAGTCCTGCATATCTGACATCAAAGCCAAACATGGTGTAGCTGGAGCACTTTGCCCTACACAATGACAGCACCCGAGGTGGAAGGTGAGGGGTAGCGGGTCTTTGACATTATATAGCACATGGACTCTGTACATTATTGGTAGTTTTGGTTGGAGTTGTCCTTTAGATGTTTAACTCTGTTGTTTTTTCCCCCAGCTGTGAGGGACTGAGGAATGACAGCCCACTATGCTGGGACTTATAGTGCCCTAGAATGTGGAGGACTGAGGAATCCTCAGTCCCTAACAGAGGGCACTACAAGTTCCAGAATAGCAGGCTGCCATGCCTTAGTCCCCACAGAGGGCACTACAAGTCTTAGCATAGCAGGCAGTAGTTCCTCAGTCCCCTACAGAGAGCAGTACAAGTCCAAGCATAGCAGGCTTACATTCCTCAGGGAGGAATGGTAGTGCACTATACTGGAATTTACAGTCACCTCTGTGGGGACTCAGGTATGGTAGCCTTCTGCAGTGGGACTTGTCGTGCCCTAGACTGTGGTGGACTGAGGAAGGGAAGTGTAAGGGGGTCTCTGGAAGCTCTGATGCTTGGGGGAGCTTTGCTGACCACAGAGTTCCCTTTTACACCAGAATCCCCAGCTTCCCCCCTCAAATCAGGGTTCCCAGAACTCTCCTTACATCAGAGTCTTCAGACTTCCCTCTTACAGTGTAGTGAGTCTGGAGACTCTGATGAAAAGGGGGCTCTGTGAAATTTGAGGGGGGCTCTAATGTAAAGAGGAATTCTGTGGACTCTGATGTAAGGAGGAGATGCTGGGGGGAATCTGATTTAAAGGAGAACTCTTATGTAAGGGGGGACACTGAACTTTGATGTAAGGAGGGACTCTGGGAATCATGACCTATAGGGAAATGCTGGGGACTGTGATGTAAGAACAGACATATATATATATATATATATATATATATATATATATATATATATACATACATACCCGATGTTTAATGATCTTTGATTAAAGAAGAATTGGTTAGAGAACATTCTAGAAACTGTGAATTCATAGTACAAAGGTTAAGGCTCTTAATATATGCAGTTTATACAGTTAATTTTTATTTAATTATTTTTCCCATTATGGGCGTGAGTGGGGCCTCATGTCCAAGTTTTGCCTTAGGCCTCACAAAGCCTAGAGCCGCCTCTGTTGGAAGACCCACATGAAAGAGCCAAACCCTGAATGCCTCCCATTTAGCTATGAAATCATAGGAAGGGTAATGTATCTAGTGAATGAACAGCTAGGGAGAGAGGAAGATGGAGAAAAAAGGAAGAAGAAATGTTGACCCTGAAGGCTTATTGCATGAGGAACAAGCCTGCATATTTATTATGAGCCCCAGAAATTTTCAAATTGCTTGTGTTAGTATTTAACCACTTGCCGACCGCTCACTCGAGCTCTACGGCAAAGTGGTTCGTTATCGTCCAGTGACGTAGACCTGCGTCGCTGGACTCCTCCCCTTGTGGGCGGCGCTCGCGCACCGCCGGAGGCTCGCTCCCGCTGTATTCATTCACAGCAGGAGTTGGGCCAGGGGAGGAGCGGCGGCGATCACCGCTGCTCTTCCCCGATCATCGGGGAATCGAGTTTGGAGATCCGCCCGCCTGTGTAAACAAAGCGGGCGGATCTCCTAAGTGACAGACAGTGACAGATTGCAGGGTTCAGCATAGCTGAACATGCGATCTGTCCCTGTGTCACTCAGTCACCTCCCCCCACACATGTTAGTAAGCACCAGGCATACATTAACCCCTCCCTCTCCAATAAAATTAACCCCTTCCCTGCCAGTGTCATTTTTACAGTAACAGCATATTTATAGCACTGATTACTGTAGTAATGTCACTGGTACCCCCAAAAGTGTCAAGGGTCCGATCTGTCCGTCGCAATGTCGCAGTCTCGCAAAAAAAATCGCAGATCGCCGCCATTACTCGTTAAAAAAAAAAACACCAAAAATGACAGAAATCTTTCCCTTACTTAGTAAACGCAATAACTTTTGCGCAAACTAATCAAAATACGCTTATTGTGATTTTTTTTTACCAAACATAGGTAGCAGAAAACAAATTGCCCAAAAATGTAAAAAAATTTTGATTTTTAAATTTTTTGGGGGGGGAATTTCATATAAAAAAATGTGAAAAATATTGTTATTTTTTCAAAATTTACGCTCTTTTTTTGTTTATAGCGCAAAAAGTAAAAATCGCACAGGTGATCAAATACCACCAAAAGAAATCTCTGTGGGAAAAAAAGGACATAAATTTAGTTTGGGTACAGCATCGCACGACCGTGCAATTGTCAGTTAAATTCGCACAGTGCCGAATCGCAAAAAGTGGCCTGAACGTAAGACAGCAAAATCCTCCGGTGGTAAAGTGGTTAAATATGCTAGAATGTTTCCCGTGTCAAACAAGCTCCCCATCTTTTGTTTTTTATTTTTAGATGAGGTGTAGTGCAGGAGGAGAGCTCTTGCTGGAGCTGGAGTAGAGCTAAAATCAAAAGGCTGCCAAGCCCCAGTGATTGCGTGGACCACAAAATCAGAATAAAGCTGAGCTGTGCTGCTTGGAGCTGAAGATGAGTTTCTGGAGCTAAGCTGAAATCTATCTGGAGCTTGTATCTGAAACTTGGAGCTGCAGATGAGTTGCTGGAGATGGGCTGAAATGTAGATATCTGTCTGGAGTTGGTCTCTGGAGGTTAGAGCTGGAATTGAGTTGCTGGAGATGGTCTGTAGTCTGTCTGAAGCTAATGTAGCACCCTCCTAGGTAGGTGCTAGAAGAGAGAGTAAAGTTTTCGGGTCTTTCTGCTTACCAGAGAGATTGCCAGGTTAATTTATATTGCTCTCTGCCTACCAGAGAGCAGGATCCATTGGTAGGGTCTGCCCATGGTGCTCAGGTGCAGCTCAGCTTGTCTGAAATGTTTCTTTTTTTTTTAATCAAGAACAATTTTATTGAGATGCCAACAACAATAATTTATAAAAGATGCATACATTCCTAATGTTACAAAAATACTATTCATTATACCAAGTTACAAACATATAGCTCCTATCGCCTCTGCAGTTCCTCCCAGGAAACATTATAAATGCCATTATTGGCGCAGCAATCTATCCAGTACCAAGTCCACAGGGGCCAGGCCCATAGTAGCCAACCATCTACCCAACACCTTCTCAAATTTGTAAGGGGAGCCCCTATGTTGATATATGAGTTTTTCAATGCGCAATGTATTACCCAACTGTTCAAGCCACATCTCATGCATGGGAGGTTCAGATGCAGTCCAGTTTACTAACAAAAGTCTACGCGCCTGATGAGGGGTGTACACCAAGCATCGCCGCCGGATGGGGTCCCCATCCGGCGGCGATGCTTGGTGTACACCCCTGATCAATCAGGGACTTCACATACCGGTTTGGATTTTTATTTTCAACTATCAATTTTCAATAAACTATATTGGTTCATGTTGGCTGTGGTTCCTCTATATCCACTGAGGCTAGCGCTGATCTCCTTGTTTTCTGTGTACTTTTGTGCTGGTTCAGCACCTTTATTAGCAGCACAATAGGTGGAGTTATTATCAATCATCTATTGAGACTGCCACAGCTCCAGTGCTGGAATTTCTTTGGTTTTGCTAAAGAGGAGCCCAAATCAGCTTGGAGGTGGAAATTAGTTGCTGGAGGGAAGCTGAAATCAGCTTGGAGCTGGAAAAGTGTTGCTGGAGCTGAGCTGAAATCTGGCTGGAGTTGGTCTCTAGAGCTTAGAACTGGAGATGAGTTTCTGGAGATAAGCTGAAATCTAGTTGGAGCTAGTCTCTCGAGCTTGAAGCTGGAGATGAGTTGTTTGAATGGATTGAATTCAGAACAAAGTTGAGCTCTGCTGCATGGAGGTAGGGCTCAATTGCTGGAGCAGAGCTTAGTTCTGGAGTTTGGAGCTGGAAATAAATTATTGGAATGGATTTTAAATCAAATAAAACTGAGCTCTGTGGCTGTAGCTGGATATCAGTTACTGTAGCAGAGTCAAAATCAGCTGATGAGCTGAAATTTGGTTGAGCTGAGCTCTGCTGCTTGGAGCTTGTAGATAATTTCCCACTTCCCTTTACTCCTTTGCAAGTGCTGGCATCTTTTTCTGGGTTCAGCCATCTTGGTTGGCTAGGCCGGAATGATGTGACATGTGACACATGCCTACAGGAATTCATTAATTCTGACGATGAATTTTGCAAGAATGCACAACTCAGAGATCATTCTAAAGAATATTGAGAACTGGCAATTCAGTTCTTTCTGCCAAAAAGAGTGCCTGCTTGCAATTTTTTTTACTTTTTCAGTTTAGATTTGTGCAGCACTGTCCCCGTAGGGCTTGCTGTATGATGACTTGTTGGACCTTCTCAGATTACCAAGCACACAGTCACTTAGGGTACAGTTTGCACATTCATCCTTACTCCCAATGGCTCGTTGCTCAATAAACAGTCTAAGGGTGTTGGTTTTTAGTATTTATTGTGGAACTTGGATGGGAGAAGAGAATAGTGGGATACTCCAACTGGTACTATGTACATTGGTTAAGGACAACTCTCCCTTGGCCTCACCAGGTTGCTTGTGGAAGCAGTTACACTGCTTAAACCATACTGCCACATGTATGGAAAGGGTTAAGTCTCCTTGATCTTTCTCTCCAGCAATAGACTTGGTGATCTACATTATCTTCAGTATACTCTCTAGCATCCCCTTTACTGACACCTGTCCACTGACTCTTCTAGCTGCAGGGGTGCCCCCCTCAGGTCAGGCCCCTTGACACAGATCTGTACTCACTGTACTGCAGAATCAGATCCTTCAGTGTCTCCCCTCTCAGTCATCTCCACAGGACCTCTGGGTTCAGTTCCTCTCTAGCTCTCTAGGCCCTCAGGTCGGCTACCTGAGGCCGCATGGTTCCTCTACAGAGAAGGAGGCAGCCGCCCCCTCCCTCTGGGACTCCGCTATCCAGACAAAAGACCCCAAGCACATGTGCTTCTGGCTTTTATACAGTATCCAAGCATGCACCAAGGCATTTTCCTCTAGAAAATGACCAGGACTGTATTAAATGCCTAAGCACTCATTCTTCAGGTTTCCTCCCACTGTCCAATATGCCTCCCTATAGGACCAGTCAATCAAACAATTGACTTCAGTTGAGGAGCCACACACTGATAACATTTTAGACCCTGCTGAACTGGCCAAATTTTGGTCAGTGTATGGCCAGCTTTAGGCTTATTCCACGTTCCCAATATGCTGCAACACCGTCAACTAGGAATAAAGCACAGTAACCCACAGCAACTAATCAGCAGCAGTTTCCGCTAGACAGAAAATGATTTCCGATACCAGGGAGAGAGACTACATTTTATTTTCACTTTCTTTTTTATAAGCATTTGGGAAAGTGAAGCAGCAGATGTTATTTTGGAATGTGGGTGCCAGTCCATCAGTGTCGCCGAAGTGCTGTGAGAAGTATCGAGTGCACCTCAAGGTCAAGTTTCTGCGGGATTTTAGACATGAGGGATGTGCCAAGAGAAATGTGATTCCCATCTGACACAGAGACTGACTCAGATAAACATTTTAATCAATTATACTCGCTAGAACACATTACTATATGGTTGTGCTGTGTGTGTGTAAATGTATACGAAAAACAAACCTAAAATAGACCTAATTTCAGAATCTGTAGAATGGAAAAATATCTCACATATTTTATTCACAAAAATATGATGTAAGAGAGGGGCTCTAATGTTCATTTTAATATTTGCATTCTAATTCATACATTTAAAGTAGAATTGTGGGATTGCCGATCCAAGCGGTCATGTGAACGCGGGAGCCTTGCCGTAGAATTGCTATAAAAAAAAATCGCAGAGGTGATCAAATACCACCAAAAGAAAGCTTTATTTGTGGGAAAAAAAGACATTAATTTTATTTGGGTACAGTGTCGCACGACTGCGCGAACACATTAGCAGCGCTATTAATATGTTCGCTCTTCAGGAGGATTTGTTTCTGACACCTGGGAAGTGTGTGTAATGTAACACACATGGTATAGGAGTCTCTGTTGCCTATCTATCTTATTTCACTCCTTTTGCATAAAAAAATTTACGGTCAGTCAGTGACTCAGTCTCATACCTGTGTAGGCTGAAGAGTGAAGAACATTGGGCAGGCGGCGGCCCCTCCAGAATCCTTAGTGTTTCCACAGTGGAAGTTCAAGTACTCCTCCTCACATGCTGCACGCTGCGCACCTGCAGGCAGCCTGCAGGCAGTGCTAACCGTGCTGAAAGCGGGTGGTGGAGGCGGAGCCAAATTGTAATAGGCGTGGAGGCGGCAGCGTGGAGGAGAAAGGAGTGACATCACTGGTTGCTAGACGCCAAGCGGCTCTAGCAACTAGTGCTGTGTGTGTCGACTCCGGCCCGCCTCCCCGCAGCAGAGAGAAAGAGCACCGCGGCCACAGGCAGAGAGTCAGCCAGAGTGGATGATGAACGATTCCAGATGGTCACTGAACAGTAAGTCAGGGGTTCGGCGAACTTACAAATTTTTAGTAACAGGTTCTATGGAACCGATGCGTACCGGCTGAATCCCACCACTGTGTATAGCCTAGTTTTAGGTTAACCACTTGCCGACTGCCTAACGCCGATCTACGTCGGCAGTCAGCCCCTCACAGGCAAAGTGACGTAGGGCTACGTCACTAGCTTGTGAGGGTCTAGGGAGCGAGCGCACGGCCCCGGAGGCGCGCTCCCGCGTGGTCACGGACCCCCCCGCGCGTGTGACCAGCGGACCCAATGTCCGCCGGTCACTCGGCGATCGGCGGGGGAGAGGGAGAATGTCAGGCAGCTTGTGTAAACAAGCTGCCTGTCATTCTCCTCGCTGTAAAGACACTGATAAAACGGATCTAGTATGTAGATCCGTTGATCAGTGTCCTTACAGCTCAAGCCACAGCCAATCACAGTAGAAAGCACGCCCCTAGGGACACACACAGCCCCTCCCTCCCAAATAAAGTTAACCCCTTCACAACCAGTGTATTTTTACAGTAACAGTGCATATGTATAGCACTGATTACTGTAGAAATGTCACTGGTAACCCCAAAAGTGTCACAAATGTCAGTCAAGGGTCCGATCTGTCCGCCCCAATGTCGCAGTACCGCAAAAAATCGCAGATCGCCGCCATTACGCGTTAAAAAAAAAAACAACAAAAATGACAAAAATCTTTCCCTTTGTTAGTAAACGCGATAACTTTTGCGCAAACCAATCAAAATACGCTTTTTGCGATTTTTTTTACCAAACATATGTAGCATAAAACAAATTGGCCGAAAATTTTAAAAAATTTTGATTTTTACTTTTTTTTGGGGGGGAATTTCATATAAAAAAATGTGAAAAATATTGTTATTTTTGCAAAATTGACGCTCTTTTTTTGTTTATAGCGCGTGATCAAAAAATCGCACAGGTGATCAAATACCACCAAAAGAAAGCTCTGTTTGTGGGAAAAAAAGGACGTCAAATTCGTTTAGGTACACCGTCGCACGACCGCGCAATTGTCCGTTAAAGTCACGCAGTGCCGAATCGCAAAATACCCCCTGGTCAGGAAGGGGGTAAAATCTTCCGGGGCTTAAGTGGTTAATAGAGTCACTGAGATATGTTAGTACTATTTTGGCGTTATTCTTTATTACAGTAAAGCATTGATTTCTGTGGTCACTCTCGCATTACATTTGAGGAATAATCTATTAATAGATTATTGATACATTGATCCTCAATTATATAGCATAGAATATATATGCATTTGTGTTGCTCTTTTAGATCCTGAGTGCTGAATCCTATACAACTCTGGGTTGAGGATTCAGGATCTCTCTTGTATTATTGATCTTTTATGTTGATTGTTTTATTGAGATTGTTTATTCATCCTTTTAATCACAAGTTAAAGATCAGTAAATTTGATCCTTTACTGCAATCTGGTAGTGTCCACTTATTCAATATGTCTGAACCTATAGTGTCAAGTGGGTTGGACCATGTTCAGGGCAATAGAAGTGAGGAAGATGTGTGTTCACTTTGCCACTCCCCAGGGGGCAGGGCTACACATGTAAAAGCAGCACACAGTACCTTTTATTAAGCAATCCTCCCTACTGTGTCTCTCTTTCTTAGGGGGCTCAGGGGGACCCTGGCTGTCTGTGGCCAGCTCAATGCTCTTTGCAGGTAGTCTTTCTAAAACAGGATGAATGCAGTAACCTCTGACTTGGGTACACTTCTCCCAGGTCCTTCAGGGTGATAGCTTCACTCCAGGTAACACTTTGCTTGGCCTAAAAGGCCGTTTGCAACCCGCTCTAGCCTCCTCCACATAAGTGTCTGGAAGTCTTTTCTGGGTGGAGGTCTACCCCTCTGTGACCTTCAGCCCTGTCCAGGCCCTCCACCAGCTGATTACATCTGCCTGCTGGTGGGGTCTCTAGCTCCCATGCCTCAACTACATTAGGCCTCCTCCCAACCTGGCTTTTATGCAGGCACTGACTCGCCCATTACAGTACTACCGGAGGACTCTAACTAAAAGGAACCTAGCACCCGATGACACTATTCTGTGTTATCATACACTATTTTGGGACAGAGCCACATAGCAGACTAGCTAACTGCATCTGTCTACAACATGACTTGAGCAGCACAGCATGACAATAGATAAGTATTTGCATCTTCCCTACACAGGTTAGCAAGCATAGGTGTTAGGAGGGGGTATTTTCAAAATTAGTTAGAGATACCTGGAATTCTACTTTAAATAGGTGGTATGTATTTCACTACCAGTCCTGTGGGGCTTCCTTATGGGCCCTAAACATTTTTTGAGACCCATGTGTTCTGGCACTGGAAACAATTGAAAAGGTACCCTAAGATAGAACTGGTAACCTCTAGCTTTAAGACAAACATATCCAACTAGCCCCTTCATGGTAGCTATAGTTTCCTCTGGGCCAAAGAAAATGTACCATGGAAGATTTGGGCAGTTTTGGGACTTTACATGAGACACCGGCGAGCACTGCTCAGCGTCTCCATCCCTGTATATAACAGAACTGAAGAGAAAAAGTATATTAAAGAAGGTGTATGTGTGTAGAAACCAGCCAGCCCTTAAAATGTACCATGCAAGGTGTGCCATGGTGCCTCATTGTTGTTTGGTAGGCATGGAAAAATGTGGATGCTCCTAAAGGATATGGTTTATTGTGACACACCTTTTCATATCTTCCAGCATCAGCTTGTTTTGCAGCTCTTGAAATTTGTTCACATGATGTGTCAGAATTACGAAGAAAGTCAGTGCTGGAGGACTTCACTGTGCCAAAAGCTTTGACTGCAGGTATGAATGGGCAGTAGGTAGCTATATATTGCCCACCATGTGTTACTGATTGCGGGTACCACTCTGATCAGTGTCTGAATTGTGAAGTATCTCTACCCAGGACCATCAGCCCAGCATATTCTATCAGTGCTGGCCCAAGGGGCTAATATCCCCCTGCCCCTCAGCCTTTTTCTGACCTGGGGCATCCAAATGGTCACAAGCTGGATGGATGTATGGATTTTACAGTCTTCTACTGCAGACTTATGACAGAGCACCTTCTTACCATGCATGACCAAAGACACACTTCTCCAAAGGAAGCAATGCTTTGCATTTACGAGTCAAACCCATAGTTACATACTTTGTAGTAAGGGCTTTAATATACAGGCATATTCATTTTGGATAGAGTATGGTTAGAACCCATGTAAGATTTTTGTCATCTTTGTCCCATTAAAGAAATCTCTCTTCATTTTCTGTCCTGTAGACATAATATCAAATAGGAGAAAATCTATCCAAAATAAGGGGGACTCCCTGCTTAGACAGTAGGTACATTAACAATTGTCCCCATTGCAAGACCAGGTAAGTAGGATAAATAAAGAGGGTGAATCTACCTAACAGATGTATAGACACCAATAAAAACCTGGAAAACAGATAAGGTTGATTATAGTTTTTAGTTCCAAGTACAATATTAGTAAAATATAATACCTTGCTAGCTATTCACCATTCAAAGCTTGTAAAATAGATGTCCCATAAAAGCATGTTGCTGAATGCTTGAATAGATGTTTGAAACATATGTCTGTGCAGCTACAAATTATAGACATTTAAACCAGGTGTAAATATTCACCAACCAAATATGGTTTTCAAGATTACTGTCATTTGACAGAATTTACATCCAATCTACAAAGAAGTGTCCAATCATGACTGGTGTATATAAGCATGCAGGTTGGGTCTTACCAGCCTCAAACAGTTCCTATTGGAAAGGTGGATCCCAATTGCATGGCAAGAATTGCGCCGTGTACACAAGGGGTCACATAGAGTACATTAAAACAACCCATGTGTCCATCTGATGCATTTTGTCCAAAGGCCACTGTTGTAAGCCATCATTTTCCTTTCATGCAATCTATTTTGTAGGGAAAGATTAGGGGAGTTACAGTCCACTAATTGTGTGACCATACCTTGGGGGTGTGTTGTTCTGGCCTATGCTAGGCCCTTTGTACAGGATGCCTTTACTTGAGCCACGCTCACAACCCGGACTGATGACTAAACATGAACGAAAATTTTAGTAAACTCTCTTGATGTCATATACACCAACACGGTCACTTGTGCATTTAGGAGGGACATGCAGAGCCAATGCCCTCTCCACCTGTCCAGCATGTCACTGCTTCCTCATTTTCAGTGATAACTAAAGCTCTATATAGGGGAATCAGGACCTCCTACCTTTTGCTTGTTGAGCATCAGTCACCTAAACCAGTGGTCCTCAACCCTGGCCTACAGGGCCCACTAACAGGCCAGATTTTAGGTATTACCTTGGGGAGATGCAGACTAGAGTACTGCAATCACTGAGCAGCAAATGATATCACCTGGGATGTATTTCAGTTATCTTGAAAATCTGGCCTGTTAGTGGGCCCTGTAAGCCAGGGTTGAGGACCACTGACCTAAACCTTCAATTGTGAACAGGGGTAATTTACAAGCATGTAATTTGGCTTGTTGAGCGTTTCGAAACTTTGGGCTTCAAGGTACAAAACGGTCAGGTGTGAATGGGGACTAAAAGGAAGGAGAGAAGGGTGTTTGAGCTACAAACCACGGAGGCACATAATAGTTCCGTGTACCTAGCATTTTCCAAATGCAAGTCTGTGAAAGAAACTGTAAACCCTAGCTAAAGAGCCAGCACCTCTCTTTTTTCATTTCCCAAGTTTTTTGTGAACCAGTCTTGTATACTTCTTATGCTAGATATATTTTATAAAGGTGCAACTATATCTCTGTAAGTGCATGTGAGGTTATTCTGTCCACACCCAAAGTAAAACACTAATACAACTGAAAAAATACACCAGGCCCTGCTCTGTACCGGGTGCACGGTATTAAAAACACATGCTATGTTGACATAGAATAGAAGGGATTTTCGTGAGCTCATTAATGTACTTATAAAAAGTGGCAGCGCAGGTTTTTCCTGTACCGAGGAGCATCACAAGAAATGTCCCTGAAAATCGAACACCATGAGAACGAGACGTCAATGAGCCGGAGCCGCAATATGATTGGTTCAGAGCGGTGAGAGTAGACATTGCCTCTGGCAAAGAATTACACATTAAGAGCGTTAAGACGACCGAAGAAAATTACCAAGTATTTTGACAGAAAACAGACAATAGTTTAAGTAGATCCCCTTGCCTTTTCTAATGTCGCCGAGGGATGTTTCATCTGTTTGGTGAGAAATGTTCAGACCTGAGTTAAAGCCCCAGTCCTTTAGTAACTGTCAGGTGTGCACGTGTTCTGTGACAGTTAATGTGCCCATAGGCATTATATGACAGTGTCCTGATTGGCATTCTGTCTATAGGAAGCCCCCAACAACAGGAACAGGTTTTGCAACAACCAACGTGATCAGAATCAACATTTGCAATTGTTTCCCTCTAGACAATCCTGTGCTTGAACTGTATCCATCCTCTCACTCCTCCATTGCTTGAAGACTAAGTCCACATTTTACAAAAAATAATAAATGCACATGTTTCCAGGAAAAAAATCTGCATTTAATATTATTTTTTGCAAAGCATCGCAACCATAATCAGTGGATCGTGGGTGTAATGCCAGGCTCCTTCTCCAGCTCTCGGTCCATATCAAGCACGGGTTTTTATTTTAAGAGCTGGAGGAATTGCATATGGACTACAAGTGTGATGGGAACTACAAGTCCATTTGACGCGGTTGTGCACACTGTCACAAGGGAGGAGGCGATTTGGGGAGCGGTGGGATTCCATTTGCACCAAGTTCCACCCTAAATTCTACTGTAACATGTGACATAGTGCAAAAGGTGGAGTTGACCTTTCAATAGAAACATTTCTGCAACCAGGACATTGGGTCAGAAGCTAGAACAAATGACATTATAAGACTATTTGGTTGTGTAAGCATGTGAATCGGGACAAAAATCAGCTAGTATTTCAAGAACATAATCCCAACTGACTGTATATCTATTGCAGACTGAATAAGGCAGAGACCAGAGGAAAAAAAAGACTTGGACTGCTATGCACAAAGAAAAGAGAAGTTATGTACATGGGAAAAGGGGAAGAAAGGCTTACAACAATGGTGGAGTGGAAGGCGTCAACAACTTTGAGAGTAAAACTTGCCTATTGCAAAAAATGTTAGATTTCAGGATTGACAGCACCCATGAATGAGGAAGGGGTTTAAAGGTTACCCTTTTGGTTATATAGAGTGATATACCAATATGGAAGCGCTAATATGATAGATTATTTTGTATATTTTAGGGAATGCGAGATATGGATATATGCAAACTTGTATGATATATTCCTTTAGGTATTAGAGCCTGTGGGTGTTGTTCACCATAGGGATTTTTGCCTCAGACCCTTGCCTATCATCAATCTGATTGGTACTTCTTTCCGTCCTACTGTCCTGGGTATGGTCTGGTGTGCATCAGAATTATCTCCACAGCTGTTGTATATACACTGCTGAGTGGGATTTGGCTGTGGCATGGTGTCTCACTCATATTCTGGCAGGGACTTGCAGATCAGACATGAAAAACTTCATGATACACAATGGTGAGCATGTTTATAGCTGTCTTTTTTCACAAATGAATATTGTTTTTCTATGATATGACATTTATATATTATTGATATATGTCTTCTTATGGTGTAGTCTGTAGAAACAATGTAGCTAAATCAATGGTTCCTGATGAAGCAATCGATGAATAATCTGTTTTGCGAAACGCGTTGAACTGGCATATCATGTTTCTCAACAGATCAAATACCTAGTTTATATTGATGCTGATGGATTCATGTTTTTATCTTTTTCTTTATGGGATACATTTTTTTTTAAAATTGGTACCATGAATAAAAATTCTTGTATTTTATACATCTTTGTGTTCATTGATTTATGACAACTTCACATCCTTTAAAGTCCCGGCTATTTGCAGTAAACTATAGAGAGGTCTAACCAAGACTGTGCTTTCTCCATGTTTTTATGTTTTTTTGAGGTTACCCTACTAATCTTTAAAATGTGTATAGGGGCTTGATCTTTAAATGTAATAGGTACATTTTAACTTGAACTCTACCACATTACTGTATCTGACCCTTAGGCTACGTTCAGACATGGAGCTGTATTGCTGCACCTCTGAAATGTGATCTGCAGTGTTTCGATTTCCAGAGGCGTTCGACAGGTGGCGAGGAGGTGATATGTCGCCTCCTCACCTTCTGTTTCAACCCTATACATGCTACCCCACCGCACTGCAACAGCGCACATTGCGTGCAGTTGTGGGTCAGCGTAACCCCAATTGATTGAAAGGGTCGCATCAGTACAACATACAACATTGCACATCTGTACAATGCACTAAAGCAAAAGTGACATTTACAAGGATAAAATACTATTTAAATTGCTGATAAATTACATTTTCCAGCTGCTTCGTTCTGTCTGTACGATACCAGAGCCTTATTATAGATGAGGATCTGATATACTTTTTAAGGGGCCCCCCAGAATTGATACCAAACCCTCCCAGATAGCAAGCAATTGTGCTCTTCCACAAGCAGTCGTATCAGCAGGGAGCATCGATAGTTTCAAAAAACTATTAGATGGGCACCTTAAAGACCACAACATACAGGGGTATACAATGTACGGTTAATAGCAAACACACACACACATCATAGGTTGAACTGGATGGTCTGATGTCTTTTTTCAACCTCACAAACTATGTAACTATGTAAGTTTGAAACTGACTTCTTAACCACTTTACCACCGGAGGATTTTCCTGCTTTACGTCCAGGCCACTTTTTGCGATTCGGCACTGTGCAACTTTAACTGACAATTGTGCGGTCATGCAACGCCGTACCCAAACAAAATTTACGTCCTTTTTTTCCCACAAACAGAGTTTTCTTTTGGTGGTATTTGATCACCTCTGCGCTTTTTATTTTTTGCGATATTAATAAAAAAATGTGACAATTTTGAAAAAATAACAATATTTTTCTACTTTGACAGTTAAAAAATATCCAATATATTCACTTTTTGTCATATATTTAGGCCAAAATGTATTTAGCTACATGTCTTTGACAAAAAAATTCTCAATGAGCGTATTTTTAACCGCTTTAAGACTGGAAGATTTTACCCCATTCCTGACCAGGCCATATTTTGCGATTCAGCACTGTGTTACTTTAATGGACAATTGCGCGGTCGTGCGATGCTGTACCCAAATTAAATGTATGGCCTTTTTTCCCCCACAAACAGAGCTTTCTTTTGGTGGTATTTGATCACCTGTGCGATTTTTACTTTTTGTGCTATAAACAAAAAAAAGAGCGACAATTTTGAAAAAATAACAATATTTTTCACATTTTTTTATATGAAATTCCCCCCAAAAAATGTAAAAATCAAAAATTATTTTAACATTTTAGGCCAATTTGTTTTCTGCTACATATTTTTGGTAAAAAAAATTGCAATAAGCGTATTTTGATTGGTTTGCGCAAAAGTTATTGCAGCTGCTAACTACGGGAAATTGAATCATTTTTATTGTTTTTTTTTTTAACTAGTAATGGTGGCGATCTGGCGGTGATCTGCGGTTTTTTTTGCGGGACTGCGAAATTGCGGCGGACAGATCAGACTCTTGACTGACATTTTTGACACTTTTGGGGGTACCAGTGACATTACTACAGTAATCAGTGCTATAAATATGCACTGTTACTGTAAAAATGACACTGGCAGGGAAGGGGTTAATTTTATTGGTGATCAAAGGGTTAATGTATGCCTGGTGCTTATTGATGTGTGTGGGAGGAGGGGACTGTGTGACACAGGCACAGATCGCAGGTTCAGCTATGCTATGTGAGGGACACAGCAAACATGTGGAAGAAGGTTCTCTGGTCAGACGAGACCAGAATTTAACTTTTTGGCCTAAAAGCAAATCTGGTCAGTTAATTAGAAGAGGGGTTTGTTAATCAGTTTCAGCTGCTTTGGTGTTAATGAAATTAACAACAGGTGCACTAGATGGGCAACAATAAGACAAACTCCAATACAGGAATGGTTTTACAGGTGATGACAATGCCATTTTTTTCCTTATTCATCTCTTCTGACTGTTTTTCATTTGGCTAGGATTAGGGTCACTACTGGTAGCATGAGGGGATATCTGTACCCTATAGAGGTTGCACAGGCAGTCCAACTCCTCCAGGATGGCACATCAGTACGTGCCATTACCAGAAGGATTGCTGTGTCTCTCAGCACAGTCTCAAGAGCATGGAGGAGATTCCAAGAGACAGGCAGTTACTTTAGGAGAGCTGGACTGGGCTGTAGAAGGTCCTTAACCCATCAGCAGGACCAGTATCTGCTCCTTTGTGCAAGAAGGAACAGGATTAGCACTGCCAGAGCCCTACAAGATGACCTCCAGCAGGTGAATGTCTTTGACCAAACAATCAGAAACATACTTCATGAGGGTGGCTTGAGGGCCCAACGTCCTCTAGTGTTCCCCTTTGCTCACTGCCGGCACCGCGAAGCTCAATTTGCATCTGCTATTGAACACCAGAATTGGCAGGTCTGCCACTGGCGGCCTGTACTTTTCACAGATGAGAGAAGGTTCACCCTGAGCACATGTGACAGACGTGAAAGGGTTTAGAGAAGCCGTGAAAAACATTATGCTGCCTGTAACATGGTTCAGCATGACCGGTTTGGTGGTGGGTCAGTGATGGTCTAGGGAGGCATATCCATGGAAGGACGCACAGACCTCTGCAGGCTTGACAATGGCCCCCTGACTACCATTAGGTATCGGGATAAAATCCTTGGACCCATTGTCAGATCCTATGTTGGTGCAGTAGGTCCGCAGTTCCTCCTGGTGCATGACAATGCCCAGCCTCATGTGGGGAGAGTATGCAGCCAGTTCCCGGAGGGTGAAGGAATTGATACCATTGAATAACCCCCATGCTCCCCTGACCTAAATCCAATAGTAAACCTCTGGGACATTATGTTTTGGTCCATCCAATGCTGCCAGGGTGCACCCCACTCTGTTCAGGAGCTCAGTGATGCCTTGGTCCAGATCTGGGAGGAAATACCCCAGAACAGCATGCGTCATCTTATTAGGAGCATGCCCCGACGTTGTCAGTCATACATACAAGCACGTGTGGGCCATAAAAACTACTGAGTGCCATTTTTAGTTGCAATGAAATTTCAGCAAAATGGACTAGCCTGCTGCTTCATTTTTTTCACTTTGATTTTCAGGGTGTCTTTGAATTCAGCCCTCTGTAGGTTAATAATTTTTATTTTCATGAAACGATTTGGCATCCTTTCGTTCCTAACACATTATTCAGTCCATATCACTATAGATATCCGCAATGAGATTTTTCCCCATTAAGATCTGATGTGTTTTCAAAGTGTTCCTTTCATTTTTTTGAGCAGTGTATATATATATATATATATATATATATATATATATATATATACACACATATACTGTATATACATATACTGTATATATTTAGAAAACAAAGGTAGCTCCCATATTTCTGCCAAATTCCCTTTAAGCTGGTCTTGGACATCAGATATTGGTTGAGCTCCCACCCAACCGTATCAAGATGCTGTTTGGCCCAACTTTACCTCTGAACGGGAATGCTTAGGCTGCCCATATGCGTGGCAAAGTTGACCTGTCTGTCTTAAAACTGTGTTGGGATTCTCCATGGGATATCAAGTGCTGGCTGAGGCAATGAGGTTAATTTACTAAAGGTAGATAGACTGTGATTATGACTCTGTACATGTGATTGGGTATTCTTTGCAAATTGAAGATGTATCCAATTTACTAAGCTCTGAAGCAACTTTGTAAAGCGCACAATCTATTTTTTCTTTAGTAAATCAACCCCAATCACTGCACTGGACAGGCGATATTGGGTATGAGCTGAATTAAGACTTCTCGTTGACCTGAAATTTTGGTAAAATTTTTGAAAATTTCAACAAATGTTTTATTTCAGCCCTCTGTCGGATGATAATTTTCATTTCCATCAAACAATGTGGCATCCTTTCATTCCTAATACATTACCCAGTCCATATCCAGCTTGAGATTTTTCCCCATTGAGATCTGATGTGTTTTCAAAGTGTTCCTTTAACTTTTTTGAGCAGTGTATATATATATATAGATATATATATATATATATATATATATATATATATATATATATAGATATGTATATATATCTATCTATATATATATATGCACTAACATAAAAAGTAAGATTGAAAACCTAAAAATATAACTGCAATTGACTTAGAATTGTTGTAGTTCCCCTTTAAAGTTAGTTATAAGAATACCGGATCAAATTAAAAAGTCAAAGTCATCTTAAAGCTGAAATCTGACACTGTTGAAACAAATGTGCAGACGTTTGGTTAAAGGTAATTCTGGTTTGGCCCCGTTCCCTCATACCTCATCCACTTTGGATTTAAACCCTGGCACTTACAAGATAAAGCGAGGGTATTTCCAGTTGGAAAAGGATTTAAACCGAGATCAAACAAGTTGGTTTTGTTTGCTGCATGCCGACAGTGTCTGTGAATGAGCAGGAACTGGCTCAACCGCCTCTACTACAGGCTGGAAGGGTTTTAAAGTGATAATCAACGTCAGTGCATAGACTTACTAACAGCATGTAGAACATAAGACTGGTGAAATGCAGGTCATCAAACACATAAATAGACAAAGAACCAACAGTAAGATTACGATTATAATATAGACAAAGTGGACATGTGAGACACACCCAGATCACATGAATTAATATAAAAGCAGGTGCAAGGATGGCGTTGCCGTTGCTCCCATGCACCTCCCACCATTACTCTAACCTGATGACTTGTATGGGCTTTTAAAGCGTTGCTATGTAAAATTTATGGTATCGAAGTTTGTCACTGTTTCACGGACACACAAAGTTTTAAAGCTTGACATGTTTGGTATCTATTTACTCCTCATCTTTTATATTTTACCAAATACTGCACAATATATTGGGTTATTTGTGCCCTAAAATTAACTTTCCTGTATTTTTACTGAAAAATTGCTCATGATAAATACATATATGGTACGACATAAAAAAATTTGAAGCATCACTATTTTATTATCCTGGCTTTAAACTAATCTTCAGGCTTACAATTATTTTTTGAACGTGTGTCCAAAAATGCAGAAAAAGGCTGTGGCAACCAAAGGTTTATATATCAGTGCAAGGACTTTGAGAGTTTACATGAGGATGGCCAAAGAGACCAATCGCAATGTAGAATTAAAAAAAAATAATTTATTGGCAAGATAAAAAATACAGGTATGACACAGTTGTTAGCTTTAACACAGAAATTTTAAGTCCCCCCCCCCGTAATTTGTTTTTAATACCTGTTGATCCTACCAGTTGGGTCTCTTATTTTTCTACTTCCTTTTTGTTATGCAGTAAATTTGCACAGCTTTGTTGACACCACGTGGACATCATGGATAGAAGTGTAACTTTGAAAGTATATGTAATCACTATGAACTTTTTTTATTTGTTGCCCTCAAGTCTGTTTAATATACCATTGAAAGAATTTTGTTATATTTGTTTGATAAGTGCACACAAATACCTTTTGATCGTGCCAGAAATTGTTTCAACTGACAATCCCTGCCTGTGCCGACAGTTATCAATTAAAATTGTTTTCAGCCTTTCCTGTTACAACATTTTTTTTTTCCAGACATTTCTTGCTGGATGGACTGCGGCACACCTCCCATTTATACTACTGAGAAGATGACAAGGGGAGGGGCTCTGTAGTCCTGTGCTAGAGTGAACACTCTGCTCCCACATAGATAGATAGATAATACTTTATTACCATTGTATACATACAACGAAATGTATTAAGATGCTCTTTACAACAGCAATTTAAAAAACATTTCTCAAAACAACCACACATACATACTCCTAGCACATGCCCACTTATATGCACATACACAATATTTTGATATATATTTTATTTTTCACTATATGTTTTTTGATATTTATTTGATGGTCATGTGTAATATTTCTTCTTAAGCATTATAATCAGATATAATAATAATTGCTGCACTTGGCGAAAAAAAATTATATTATAGAGATATTGCAAAAAGATAGCAGCTAGCACAATATCGTCAATCAACAACAAAATACACAATATAAAAAGATGGTAGTGCTAAATAAATAAAGTCCATAGGCGATGAACATTCCATATGAACAAATTATGAAAACTGTTCTATAGTTCAGTGAGATAGGCTTCACCAACACCCGATCACACAGCTGCTTACCAGAAAATGCAGACATCATTCAAAATGCAACAACGTCATTCTGTGACGAAACCGGTAGGGAGAAAGAGCCTGAGACGTTTGTAATTACACCGACGCTTGCTGGGACTTGGCTTTCCTCTGCAATTCAAACGCCGCATCGACTATCATACCTACGGGATCAGCTGTATTCAATTTTATAATTTTTTTCCACATATATCCATTAATCACGGAACTGGTTGCTCATGGTCCATAAGAAGATTTATGATATAGTTGAATGTTGAGTACTTTTTTATGAGTCTGCCTTTGGATCTCCAACAAGGAATTATGCATCTGAGTGCTATCATTATCACGCTTATGTAGATCTCTGTAGTATCTGGGGTCTGCATTTTCGAGTAAGCAGCTGTGTGATCGGGTGTTGGTGAAGCCTATCTCACTGAAATATAGGACAATTTTCATAATTTGTTCATATGGAAGGTTCATCGCTTATGGACTTTATTTATTTAGCGCTGCACCATCTTTGTATACTATAATCATATATATATATATATATATATATATATATATATACACATTTAGATTCACATATATATATTTTTTTATATATGTTTTTTGCATGTTATAGGTGAGAGGTGCACTGTTCTATGGACCTTGCTTTGTGCACTGGTCCAAACTATTTGATGGAGAGGCGATTATGGTGTGGGGTTGTTTTTCCGGGGTTAGGCTTGGCCCCTTAGTTCCAGTAAAGGGAACTCTTAAGACATCAACATACCAAAACATTTTGGACAATTTTATGATCCCAACTTTCTGGGAACAGTTTGGGGATGGCCCCTTCCTGTTCCAACATGACTGCGCACCAGTGCACAAAGCAAGGTCCATAAAGACATGGATGAGAAAGTTTAGGTTGGAGGAACTTGACTGGCCTGTCCTCAACCCAATAGAACACCTTTGGGATGAATTAGAGCAGAGACTGCGAGCCAGGGCTTCTTATCCAACATCAGTCCCTGACCTCACAAATGCGCTTCTGGATAAATGGTCAAACTTTCCCATAGACACACTCCTAAACCTTGTGGACAGCCTTCCCAGAAGAGTTGAAGCTGTTATAGCTGCAAAGGGTGGGACAACTCAATATTGAACCCTACAGACTAAGACTGGGATGCCATTAAAGTTCATGTGTGTGTAAAGGCAGGCGTCCCAATACTGTTGACAATATAGTGTGGTCCTAATGAAGGACATTCTATTATCATTGTTGTCTATGTGCCCACCACACATGTTCCCTTAGCAGTGTGCACATCATAGCACATTCTCTGTATGCCTGTGTTGTGCTATTTCCCCCCCCCAACATTAGCCTAAAGCCTAATACACATGGGCCGAATGTCAGGCAACATCGTCCGGATCCATAAAAACCGGTCGACATTCGGCCCGCGTGTATAGCAGCTGGGCTGGCTTTTGTCAGACGAGCATGCTGGAAAACCAGCAGGTGACCGCCTACCGATCAGCGCTCTCAGCCAATGGCAGGGAACGCTGACCAGAGTGTTCTGGCAGGGGGGGCGTCCCCCTGTCAGAACACAATAGAACAGCAGGGGAGATTGCTGTACTTACATCGGATTGTTAGTACAATGGCTCCGACCGGAGCTGTCAGGTTTTTTCTGTTCAACCCACGGGGTTGAACTAAATAAAACTAGTGTTGTGTGCGAGGCTTAACACACAAAGGCCATAATGAAGTAGCACTTCTGAAACCCCTGAAACACGTTAGCTGGTAATAACCACCTGAGTGAAATAACAGACCAATGGTATTACCCTGCTACTAAAGAATCATGTCTACAGTTAAATTACCCAGCACACATATTGTCCACACAATAACGCCCACACCCTGGTAGATATATTCTATTTTCATCAGTCTCTAATTCCCAACCTTACAAATTTCCTTCAGTAGTGTGCACAGTGTAACAACTCTCTGCACCACTGGGTTGCACCACTCCACTAGTGCCAGTACCAGCTGCTATTGAATCTCTCCTTCACTGTCTGCAGGTGGTTACCAGCAGATAGTTTCATAATGTAGCAGTTATCACATTTGCTTTACACACATTTTTTGGTTTTACTGCTACAGTAGGCTTTTGAAAGTGGCATATTGTAAACTCTGTTTTTTTATTCTGGATGGCCACCAATGTATAGGTGGTGTTGCCTTCCACCGCTAAACCCAAAGATCTTAAAGCTACAAGACTGGTAGCAGGGGTTGACATTCAAGCTCAGGAGGATGCAGGGTTAATCCTGAACTTTAGCTGTTTGCATTTCTGTGAACAGGGCAACTAAATGGTTTGTTCACCTGTCTGTTGCAGGGAACCCTTAGCTGTGCAGAGTAATTTATTAGTGACGCTATCAATAATGCCATTGCCGAATGACAGTTTACATCTCATGGCTGTGGATGCTAGGATCCCGGCTTTCGGTGGCATTCTAGCAACCAATTGCGCATCCCCAACCACATTCAGCTGAATGCAAGCAGTGAGGTGGGGGATGCTGGCTGATCTCACTGACCAAATATGGCCGAAATTTGATCAATGACATCAGCCAGCATCTCTGGCCCCTTAGTTCACTTGCTGGCCAGGCATGGTCATTTGTTGCTAGAATGCCTGTGAATTACAGCATCAAAGCTTTACTAAGCAAAGAAATGTATGCATGGTGTTTTTGCTAGATATCTGGGGGGGGATCCCTATTTTAAAGGGGACTTCTAGATTCTGATAGGTTCACCCACAGACCCCAACATCCATTGGGCCAGGGATGTGGGAATTAGTCATTTGTCCACATCAATATAAGGACAAGGTGCTTTTACCTCCGGCAAGATACCTTCTTCATGTTGAGGGCATTTGGCCTTGTATGCTTTAGGAAGAGGAAAGCCACATGATTGCTTTACCCTGTTAAGGGTATCATATGAATTATGGAGGGGGGACGTTCCCACACTGTTATATTAATAATTTTTTTGAGTAAGATATCCCCTAAAGTCCATACTGAACTCAAAGAGCCTGGTATGCATATTTGAGGAGAGGGCCCTACAACTTTTTTTTTTGTTCTTTCGGATCTTCTTACAGTCCATACCATACGCTTATCCTGGATAAGGGTCTAGTTTAGATGTTGAAGGGAATCCCCAGTCGCCTATTTACAAAGAGAACAAAAATAGCCTGGAGCTGTCATTTACTGCCAATTTAAATGGCATTTTGTTTTTCTTTGCAAAGGTCACTTTTGTTTTAGTACATCGTACAGGTGTGCCACTTCACAGGCAGGTTTAGGGCATTCCCAAAAGTGCCGCTCCCCAACGCACAATTAACATTTTTTTGTTTACATTGATCCACGTTCCTTCTGGCAATGTCCAGCTTTACTACCTCCTTGACCCCCGAAGAGGCAAGCAATGGGCACAGCTGATCTTCACTGGAGGTTGAAGGGAGGACCCATAAAAATTGATCTACTCTCCTACAGAGGATTATGAACAGGATGGAGTCCCATGGAGGCTGGTTGACTTTCCTGCAGATGATTAGTAACAAGACGGAGTCCCATGCAGGTTGGTTGACTCTCTTGCAGAGGATTAGGAACAGAATGAAGTCCCATGGAGGATGGTTGACTCTACTGCAGAAGATTAGGAACAGGATGGTTGACTCTCCTACAGAAGATTAGGAACAAGATGGTGTCCCATGGAGATTGGTTGACTTTCATGGAGAAAAAGGATGCTGTTGCTACTGGTAATGATTGCTAAATAGATCTAACACATGAGTGTTATTACCGACTTAAAGGCTCATTTCCTGTGTTGTGCCAAGTGGAGGGACAAAGTCCTGAGCATCTGCAACCTTCAGCCTCTCTTCTATGGGCTGTGAGTAAAAAATCATTCAATTTTTTGTGTTTCACCTTATAGTGACTGGTGCTCATCTGTCTACATGTCCCACTATGCCCCTGGGGTGAAATATTAGCCCATCCTATTTCTGGAGGTTACCACCTCCCTTCCAGGGGTCGGGGGGTGCTATATTATTTTAAGTTGCAGATTTAAAAATCTAAAAAAACTATTTTTGAAATGAAAATAGCATACTAAAGCTAAATTCCACATATAAATGTTTGTTGCATATGTAAATTGGTCCACCATGGATCAATATAAGTATGCATATGCCATACCTGTGAAACTGCTTTGAAAGTGGAGAATCACTGAAGATGTCACCGGTACTACAATGATCACTGTGGCGTTGAAGTGAGACTGTGCTGCCGGATTCGCTTGGGAGCTGCTGCCATTGGCGAAATCCAGCAAGCTGGAGGTACAGTATGTCACTAGATTACTGGATTAGTAAGAGATTGTAGCCATAGAGTGTTAAATTGCCACCAATGCCACCCCTTGAATGTCCTGAGTGCCAGACACCAGAAAGAACGAAGAGGCTTCAAGACAGACTGCATCGTGGTGAGAGCGTTACCCTAACTTGGGACTCTTTGTGTGATTGTAAATATACCTGAGTGCTCCAGTGTAGGACTGTGGGCCCAAAGTTTAATATTACATTGGCTAGTGGGAGGGATTTTGAGGAGACTCCAGGATCTTTCTGTCAAAGCCTTACCTTGCCTTCCTGTTGACAGCCATCTTGGACATGTGCAGACTGCTGTCTCTTATAAACTCTTTTTGCATCATCACTTGCCTGCTGCCTGGGCGTCGCTCAGTAATGATGTTGCACACCTGACTATATCTATCACCTGATGACTTGCAGTCCTTGCCCTTGTGTTTGTGCTCCAAGGTGCATCACTGCTAGCAGTCTTCTCTTCTCTGTGCATGACCTGGCTTGGCTGACGACTTTCCTGGGTCTGGATCCCGCATATGCTTACGTCTCCGCATCGGCAGACGACCCAGCATTGGCTGACTATGGACTCGACCCTGGCTTGAATGACTACCCACTTCCAGACTTGATCCCGGCTTGGATGATTACCCGCTTCTGGACATTACTCCGGCTGTTCCTGATTTTGCTCCTCTCTCTTGCTGTGCAGTTATTGTTATTTGCTATAATAAACTGCTTTATTTTACTTGCATCTTCGTGTGGTCTGGTTTCCTGGCACCCTGACATTTTCAGCCTCTAAGGGAGTATTGCTTTTAATTAGGATCCCCTTGGATTTAGAATTAAGATACCCAGAGGAGATTGGGTCAAGAAATACTTGGACCTCGCATTGTCTTTGTTCGATTGTACAAATTTTATTTTACTTTGTGACTGCTGCTGTTTTTTTTGTTGTTGCCTCATTGGGTGTGTAGCCTGAATAAATTCTTCTTCTTCAGCCTTAGTCTGTCAGAAAGTGTGGCTCTGCCAGAAGGGTCATTGTCATCCAGAACCAAATGACTGATACTTCATCGGCTGTTTCGGGGGTAAACGCTGCATATACTTACACCAGTATAATCTGGACCAATGTAAGCATACTTTAAAGCTTATACAATTTTTTTTTACGTGATGAAGTTTACATCTACTTTAAATGTGACTTAGCAGTGACACATTTCCCAGAAGAAAAGCGTTCCCACTGCCCTGGTCCCCTATGAACACTTGTTGGATTCATCCCATCCACCTGCACTGCAGCAGGATACATTTGAATGCTGTATACATGTATTTCAATGTTCACCTCTTGGCAGATTCTTTGTGGATCAGCTGAGAACATTGGCTCAGCGATGTGTGGGAATCCTGTGCAGGCTTTTATAGTCCACACCTGCATAGCAACAAAAGGTCAGCTCCAGAGACAAAAAACTTCCATCCTCGCTGGCTTCAGTGATGTCATGATGAATGCTAGAGTTGCCACTTGAGATTTTCCAGCTCTTCTTCTTTTATTAAGATGGCATAAGTGGGCTGCTGAGTGACATCACAGCATCCTGTCTGATTAGACCCCAGGCAGATGAGCTGCACCTTTCACCCCCGGGGTTATCATGAGAAAGATTCCCGTGAGGGATGGTGTCACTGAGAACCAACTCATTCATAGCTCTATCTGTGGTCGGACACTGTGCTTTATCAGGATGTAAGCCAGCTGGTCTTAGATCACTGTTTAGTAATGAATGCATAATTAGCTCCTGACATCTTCATACAAGCTTACTGAAAGTCTGGCCAGCTTAGTTTCTCTGCTAGTTAATAGGGTATGACAATCAGGAACCAACAATGTTAAAAAGCTGCACCCGGATAAAGCATATCTAAACCCAAAGCCAAAAAAATATATATTAATGGTTACCAGTCCTTGGTATGGTAGCTGCATTATGGCCAGAATACACGAGTAGAATATTGCCTGATCATTCGACCACCGACTTATGAAAAAGTGTTCATTGGTCGAAAACGTTGCCAACATACACGGGCCGAATATCGCCCGACCGTTGACCACCGACCATCGAAACAGTGTTCAGCGTGATGATGTTCTACAGATTTCAAATGAACGACCTTAACACCAATGTATAGAATATCGTTCATTCGCAAACGACATGACAGAATTTTTCGTTTTTTTTCAAACGGTATTTTCCGTTCACAATATCGATATCGCTCATTGATGTCTGGGCATTAAAGAGTAGAATATTGGCCGATCGTTCGCTGAACGGAAATTTTCGGACGATTTTCTTATCGTGTATTCCGGCCATTAGTCTTTGTTTTTCAAGCTTCTTTTGCTTTATTTTCACCTGGTAATCCTGTAAGAAAACTTCATGTCCCCATGTGGCTATGTCACTCTTCCACTGAATTTATGGAGGGAACATGGTTGTGACCATAGGTTGCTCCCTTAAATGGAATACAAACATGCCCTTATTTTTCCTCTTCATTACATGTTATGGCTATGTCACCCCTCTAATGTATCTATGGAGGGAGCCATGGTTGTGAGAGAAGAGGACAAGGCGCCAAGTAGTCATGGTGTAGCACAGTTTATTAGAAAATTAATGTATAAACAACAATTGCACTCACAGAGTGGTGGGGGTGACAGATGAAGGCCAGTGGGGGATGTGATCTGGGACAGTCCAACGGGAACTACGGTCAAAAATACGGGGGAGATGTGTTGTACGGCAATCCTAGGATAGCCTGCAGAGCAAGGGATCTGTCTAGGGAGAGCCAATGCAGGAGAGACCAGGGACCGCTGTTGTAATGTGTCCAAAGCTGGGATACACACCCAGGTTAAGTACCTTCAACCAATGTCACATCGGCTCTCCCTAGACGGATCCCTCCCTCTATAGAAAGAAATTGCAGAAGATAGAGAATCCTCCGCAAATAAAGAGATCAACTATGGTCACCCAGGAGGCAGACTACAAAATTATGTGAAAAAGCTTTATTAGGCATTTATGCCAATATAGAGAGATATATATATACACGTGAAAAGATGTGGCACACCAATGTACAGTAAGAAAAATGAAAAACAAACAGTAATAATGGACCACCATCAACCCTAATTGCTGCAAAAGGCTGGTAAGGATCCACAGCGGGACCTGTAATGGCTGAAGAGGCTAGGTCTTGCACTGTCCCAGAATGCCGATAGTCAATAGCTGAAATAAGCAAGTGGAGCGGTGAAATCCAACAAAGTCTCAAGTAGCATAGAACATCAGAATATGATTAAACCGCAGTCAGGTGCCCCAATTGGGGAAAGATCCCTCCCTCTGCAGGCACTCCCAGGATTGCCGGACAAAACATCTCCCCCAGATTTTTGACCGTTGCTCCTGTTGGACTGCCCTGGATCACATCCACCACTGGCCTTCATCTGTCACCCCCACCACTCTGAGTGCATTTATGGTTTATACATTCATTTTTTAAAAACTGTGCTACACAATGCCTGCTTGGCACCTTTCTTTCCTTCCCCTCTTCTCTTGCAGCATATGGATTTCCAGTCCATAGTGAGAAGGCAGCCTTGCACGTACTGTTCGTGTCAGCCAGTGCCTTTTTATAAACGTAACATTCCTAATCTCTGGGAATACACCTCCTCTGGTAAAATATACATACTTGGAATTTTTCCTATGTTTTATATAATTCAATATTTAGGGTACAGACACAAGGTTAGCACTGTTTATGTGTCTATTTCCATTAGCCATGGTTGTGACATTAGGTTACTCCCCTAATAAAGACTACAAACATGTCCTCATTTTTTGCTTCTCCATTACATAGGGAACAATAGGGGCTCCATCACCCCTTCAATGTATCAATGAAGGGAGCCATGGTTGTGACCTGTGATATAGACTACAAACGTGTCCTTATTTTTTCTTCTCTATCACAATAGGTAGTTTACAGAAGATGGTAAGAAGGAAGAGAATCTTCGGAGCAGATCACAAGAAATGACAATGACATTTTCTGTGCTGTCCGAAAATACGATACAAACACACTACAACATGACATCACTTACCAATTGTCATACTTTAGTAAGGTCTTCACTTTCGATCTGGAGACTAGTATGCATAAAAAAAAAAAAAAAAAAGGACAATCATTCGTCTGATAATCTCATAGTTTTTACTAGTGTGCTCAGAATTCCAGATAACTGGCAGCGTGGCCTGGAGCACCAGCTATGGTTCAAGTAGAAACAAGATAGCAACAAAATACAGGGGCTCCAGTAAAGCTGAATCCAATAAAAGAGGGGTGGCCCTAAAACGGGGAGTCAAGATTTTAAGATCCACTTGTACAAAGTTCTATAATGTGCTGGGTTGGGGATACCTAATCTGCTGAACCAACTTAATCTGCTATCCTGAACCGAATCTGCTAACCTTAATGAACCATTTGTGTTCTCATATTTTCCAGTTAATGGCAGCGTAGCACCTGCTATAGATGAAGTAGAAACAAGTTGCCGGATTCAAATAATGAACAGATCAATCAAATAGCAACAAAGTATAATGGCCCCGGTAAGGCTGATCTCAATAAAAGACTGGTGGTCCTAAAACAGGAAGCACAGATTTAAAGATCCATGTGTACAAAGTCCAATGAGTGCACCAAAAGAAAGGTCTGAGAGTCCAATAAATTAGAGCTTTTGGACTCTCAGACTTTTGATTTGACACTCTTATTGGACTTTGTACACACAGACCACCAGCTTTGGCTGTTATCCCCCTGTATATTTAAAGAAAATGTGACAGTGTCCAATCCTAGTAGCAGGTCCCTTGACCAACGTTGACACACCTGATTTTTGCACCCACTGTGGAGGAGCAAGAAGCTTGAGGGAGGGCAGGTGAGCATATTGGGGTCACTAATACCTCTGCACTGCATGGGCAAAGTGAAAATATTTCTTTATTAATCAATAACTTCCATTTTCCTGGGTACAAGAATGACTTCTTCCCTGACATGACTAATTTGACTAGAGAAGTGAGTTCATGTATGCTGATTCCATAGCTTTTCCCATTTTAAGGAAGTAGGGTGGCCACCTTTGACCTTAGAGGAATCATCTAGAGTAGACAATGGACGTTCTATATAGTCAGCCGACCAAATTCCCCCAATTAATCCTAAAAACAAGAAGGACAAACAATACACCCTGTTATTGGATCGCTTAAACAATGTTATGGATTTTTATTTGCATATAAAACCACTGCAGATAAGCAGAATTTCAACCCAAATTGGAGAATCCCCAGTGATAGCAGGAAAAGAGTCACATAAAAACCTTTTTGTCTAATCAGATCTGGCAGAAGCTGAGTTAAAGGAGCAACAATAGTATCACCGTTGTCTTTTACTTCCTAATTCGGATGAAAATAACCTCAATATCTGTTTGTGCCAAAACCTTCCTTTTAGGTAACAGACAAAGCCTGGAGAAGCAAGTTTTCCTGTTCTAGAAGAGGGACTGTAGATAAAATGCACAATAGGCTTGTATTTGTTAAAGCAGGTCCTAGGAATAAAATTTAATTCTGTTTTTCCTTTTTTGGATGCTCTGATAAAATCTGTAGGTCCATAGTAGCCATAGCCATTACAGACAATGCACTTATCAATGAGACCACCTGTGTAACCAATCACAAACTATCCTGCAGTTTGCAAGAGCTCTTTAGTAAATTGTAGCCTTGTTACTTGTGTAACTTTATAACACTAATAGGTTATATGAGTCAGATGTGACCAGCTCTATGGAGGGCCTAAGTGAAAAACTCAGGTGTAAGCTGCCACCACCTCACCCCCAATGAATTAATTGTGTGAGGAATGTGTATACAGTTAGGCTTTGGTATATGGCGCTACCTGCTATAAGTGGGATATAAGGTAAGTATATATAGGCTGGAAATACCTCTGCCCACAATGGTATATCTTAAATGGCACTTTTCCACTGCAAGTACCGGCTCGGCTCCACTCGGCCCTACTTGGCCCTGCTTGGCTCTGTTTGGTTTTCCACTGCATGGTACCGCATGGTACGGTGTTGGAACAGTTCGGTACGGTTTACTTTTCCACTAAAGTAAAGTGGGTGGGATAACAACGATTCTCTGACCAATCAGTGGCTAGTGGTGACAAACAGTCAAGGCTGCATGCAAAGGATTGTGGGATATGGTACCGGTACGGCCCTCTTGGAACCACAACTGAGGTGGTACTGTTTAAGCGAGCCATACTGTTCAGTTCCATGTAGTGTAAAAGCGCCACCGTACCGAACCGTTCCAACACCGTACCATGCGGTACCATGCAGTGGAAAAGCGCAAAAGCGAGCCGAACCGTTCGGTTCCATGTAGTGGAAAAGCACCGCCGTACCGTACCGAACCGTTCCAACACCGTACCATGCGGTACCATGCAGTGGAAAAGCGCAAAAGCGAGCCGAACCGTTCGGTTCCATGTAGTGGAAAAGCACCGCCGTACCGTACCGAACCGTTCCAACACCGTACCATGCGGTACCATGCAGTGGAAAAGCGCAAAAGCGAGCCAAACCGTTCGGTTCCTTGCAGTGGAAAAGCCCCATTATTCACATAAAACACTTACCATATAGATGTGGACAATAAATGCAATGATAATATTAAAATAATAAATCCATGCACTGTGAGACTGAAAAATGATTCAAATGAATATAGTAATAAAGTGTCAGCGTGCTGGGTGCCAATGGGCAGCCCGTTTAAAAGTGCTAGTAGATGCTGTGTGCAAATATTGCTGTACCAACCTCAAGAAATATTAAAAAAATAAAAATTAAAATGCAACTAACAGCTGTGGTGCTCGTGACCACATAGTTCCCACGGGAACGTGCTGTGTGAGATGGAATATTAACCACTTAATATAAATGTATCCGTGCTGTGATGATCCTTGTGTTAATTACGGTACCCCAGATAGAAATGTTATTGTTGTGCTGAAATACAGTGTATAGTGATCCCTGAAATTCAGGGTACAAATGGTGCAAATTAAATAATGGTGCATAAATAAATCGGTGTGTGAAAGAGTTTAATGTCTCTAACACATAGTGAGGTGAACCATTGTTCCTGTATCTGAAACAACCGGATACCATGCAGGTGCTATGGTGCAATGTCCGTGGCCCCCCATAGGTATTATGCTCACCGCACTGATTTACCCTTTCAACAGGGGCGCAGGCTGTGTGTGATAATTATCTTGTCCAGCTCGTGGATATCCCTCGGGTCTGTGGGCACAGTGGCGTAGGTCCCCTCCTAGGCATCCAGTAGGTCTGGTAGGCTCAAGATAAAAGTGGAAGATTCCCCATAGTGTAGTATATTTGCAGAGAACTTACAGTTTAAAGGTCACCGTTCAGCTGTATCACTGCAAACGCTTCCACGTTCCACGGACCGGATCCTCTTTAACGGAAGTGACGTGTGACACTGTACTCCGCCCTTCGCGTTTCGTCACATCAACGTAATCTGGAGACCCTCCTGCTATATCATAGCCGTCTCCTATTCTGGGAGTGTCTTATTAATCACTGTGCTGGCCCAACTCTTCCACATCTCCCTAGATCATCTTTATGTAGCTGAAGAGTGAAGCGTATTACTATAGAATGTCACTTGGGTGATGGCTCTAAGTCTGCTGGGGCTGCTGACATCACATACAAGACGGTGGTACCCAGCAGCAGTCTCAGGGCTTTTGGAAGGAAGGTGAAATCAAAGTGAGTTTTACTGGTTTTTAATGGGTCAATGGACTTGAATGGAACCTGAGAGTACAGAAAACCATTTTTACTATCTTGAAAGTCCCCTCAGTTTCATTATTTAACTTTTTTTCACAAAGGGAAAAAAACAGAAATAATTAACCACTTGCCGACCGGTCACGTTGACCGTTATGAGGCAAAGTGGCTCGATTCCGTCCAGCGACGTAGACCTACGTCGCTGGATTCCTTCCCCTGTAGGCGGCGCTCGCGCGCCGCCGGAGGCGCGCTCCCGCTGTTTTCAGTCACAGCGGGAGTCGGGCCAGGGGAGGAGCGGCGGCGATCGCCGCTGCTTTTCCCCGATCGTCGGGGAATCCAGTTTGGAGATCCGCCCGCTTGTGTAAACAGAGCGGGCGGATCTCCTAAGTGACAAGGAGTGACAGATTGCAGTGTTCAGCATAGCTGAACATGCGATCTGTCCTTGTGTCACTCAGTCACCTCCCCCCCACACATGTCAGTAAGCATGTCAGTAAGCACCAGGCATACATTAACCCCTCCCTCTCCAATAAAATTAACCCCTTCCCTGCCAGTGTCATTTTTACAGTAACAGTGCATATTTATAGCACTAATTACTATAGAAATGTCACTGGTACCCCCAAAAGTGTCAAAAATGTCAGTCAAGGGTCCGATCTGTCCGCCGCAATGTCGCAGTACTGCAAAAAAAATCGCAGATCGCCGCCATTACGCGTTAAAAAAAAAACACCAAAAATTACAGAAATCTTTCCCTTAGTTAGTAAACGCAATAACTTTTGCGCAAACCAATCAAAATACGCTTATTGTGATTTTTTTTACCAAACATAGGTAGCAGAAAACAAATTGGCCAAAAATTTAAAAAAATTTTGATTCTTACATTTTTTTGGGGGGGAATTTCATATAAAAAAATGTGAAAAATATTGTTATTTTTTTAAAATAAACGCTCTTTTTTTGTTTATAGCGCAAAAAGTAAAAATTGCACAGGTGATCAAATACCACCAAAAGAAAGCTCTGTTTGTGGGGGAAAACAGGACATAAATTTCATTTGGGTACAGCATCGCACGACCGCGCAATTGTCAGTTAAATTCGCACAGCGCCGAATCGCAAAAAGTGGCCTGGACGTAAGACAGCAAAATCCTCCGGTGGTAAAGTGGTTAAAATAAAAGTTAAAGCAGTACACGAATGACAATTCAATGAAATCAAACGATCAAATATGCTGTATAAAATATATTTATCTAAAAAAGTAAGAAAAAAAAAATCAACATTGCAGGAAAGCAGATCCTATCATCGCTATGCAAAATGCCTGTCCCTCCGGAACGAAAAAAAAAGCAACGTTTTCTATATTTGAGTTTGTTTTACTCGTCTTTCTGCATTTCCTAGCAGAGTATCATGGGAAAAGAGATTAAAGGTAAAACAATCTATGAGAGGTGAGGCTGTCTGTGAGCGTATTCTGCCGGCCGTGTTCTGTGATACCCCTGAGAAGGCCACATTGCACTGCAGGCATCATCGCAGAGAGGAATCGTCAGTTGCCGTGGTAACAGACTCTGCCTTTGGCCCAGAGGTACGAAAGGCCTAATTTCGGACAAAAAAGCTGAGCAATGTATTCTTTTTATATTCGGCGCATCCCACACCCTGATATATAATCCATATTTGGTTAAGATTTTATGACTTATGAAACTGATCCCTTTTTATAATGAAGAAGCTTGGGGTGGCTCCCGCATAAAACATAACTGAAAAAAAAGATAAATATGCCAAAAAAGTTACATACAATTATTTTGAATTATTTTGGCTAAAATATAGTAGCAGACAAACAACCAGGACTTCTTTTTTCAGTGGGAACGTGGGGGAACGCAGCGACCCTCCAGCATATTATGACAAGGGAAGCTGGAGGGTCTATTGATGCTTGCTGCTGGGGGCTCTATAATAACTAGGGAGATCTGTTGCTGATAGTGGGGGAGATCTATTGCTTTGGGGGGGGGGGTCAATTGTTGATGGGAGAGATCTACTGTTGTTGGGGGGGGGGGTCCATTGTTGCTGGTTGCTGGAGAGTCTATTGATGCTGGATACTGGGAGATCTCTTGTTTCTGGGGTGGATCTATTGTTGCTGGGGGTATTTTGCTGTGGTGGATCTATTGTTGTTGGGGGTATTTTGCTGTGGGGGATCCATTGTTGCAGGGATGGATCTATTGTTGCAGGGAGGGATCTATTGTTGCTAGAGACATTTTTTGTTACTGAGTGGATCTATTGTTGCTGGTGGATCTATAGTTGATAGTGGGTCTATTGTTGCTGTGGGAGAGCTATTGTTTCTGAGTGGATTTATTGTTGTGTGGGAATCTATAGGTGCTTGGATGGATCTATTGTTGCTGGGGAGATCTATTGTTGCTGAGGGGTCTATTTTGGTGGGGGGAGGGCCTATTGTTGCTGGCTGCAGCTTTTCATTAGTAAATTCCATACAAACTACTTAGCACCAAAAATGATACTTGGTTCTGTATTTTCTATGTGGGGGTGGAACCAGGAGACGGTGCTCAGAGGTGGGTAGGGGGCGGAGACAAGGGGGTGACTCGAAAAGGGGGTACCTGCACCTATTGTCTATGGAAAAAGCCCTGGCAACAGCTACTAGAACAGTGTCATCAACAAAAACAAGGATAAAAACATTAAAAAGACACTGTAAAGAAGAAAGAAATGCATACAACAACATTTTAGAAAATTGTGCTCTTCCTCAACATTTTTAAGAATCTCAGCCCATCTGATACACCAGGTTGATTGTACAAACATTAAGTAAATTACAGGAATTTACTGAAAGTAATACTTAGTACCCAGTAGTAATGCTATATAAAAAACAGCAGAAAATCAGGTAGTAAAGGAAAACCTAATATGTTGTCACCCAATATGGTTGGTAACTAAGTAAGCATAAAATGGATTACCGATGGTGGTAATAACACAAAGTGATTGTAGGGATGACATTGGACATTCAGATCACATAAACAGTAGGAAGGACAACATAAGTGCAGTAGTGAGCAGTAGTAAAGATTCATCTAATGATTGCTGGAACTATACCGTCTTTATGGTGCTTTGGTCCGAGACTGACTGGGTATGCCCAATCCAAAAGAAAATAGGATGGGGTAGCACAGGGGGCAAGGGAACTAAGAGGGCTTGCAGCATAAATATAATGGGAGGGGCATATTCTTGAAACCCTTTAAATGCAAGTCAACCTGCATGCAGTATAGGTACAGTAAAGGTATGCTGTATAGAAGGTACTCTCACACTATCATACAAGGATAGTCATAGAGTCAACTGCCGCATACACTGATCAGCAAATCCTAAACCGAAACACAAAACATATATTAATATAATAGTGCTGCGCTGTCGAATGACAACTAATATAAGTGTAAAAAGAATAAATGCATCCGTGACATCATAGTACATATAACAATGTAAGAGTGTGAAAGATAAAAGGTGAATAAACATCAAATGATATACATCAAAATATATAACCACTAAGTGGGTGCAATATATCAAACAAGGCAGTAGATGGCAGTAAATTAGTGAACCGTAGGTGGACACTCAAATTATCCATCAAGAATCATACAGAAATCATAAAGTGATCAATATGTGTCCATCAGTGAAAACATAAAACCTCAAAAAATGTTCATATATAAAACAGTGAAGTAGTGGACTCTAGAAGTAGGTCCGTGTAGAATCCCAACACCAAATAGACAAGTGACTGATGTCTCAATTATCCAACGTGATGACACCTCTGTGTGTGCTATTCCCTCACCTTACAGCTATAAGGTTACAGCATTGGGTAGATAATAATGAGCTGGACAAAGTTAACTCTCCAGGGGATTCTCCTGGGGTGGTCTCAGTAGATGGCCCTCTATGGTAGATGATGTTTGGCCAACAGTGGTCTGGTGGATAGTCCGGATATTACCTCAGTATGGATGGTGTCTGGTTACCTCATTCTGAGTGGGCGTGTCCTCTGAGACATGTGTTTCATCACCGAACCGGTCAGGGTTAACTCTCCAGGTGCCTCCGGGGGGTCTCCTGGGGTGGTCTCGGTAGATGACCCTCTATGGTAGATGATGTTTGGTCAGCAGTGGTCCAGTGGATAGTTCAGATATCACCTAAGTATGGTAGGTATCTGGTTACCTCTTTCCGGGTGGGCGTGTCCTTGGAGACATGCGTTTCAGAACCGAACTGGTCAGGGTTAACTCTCAAGGTGCCTCTGGGGGGGGTCTCCTTGGGTGGTCTCAGTAGATGACCCTCTATGGTAGATGATGTTTGGTCAGCAGTGGTCCAGTGGATAGTTCAGATATCACCTAAGTATGGTAGGTGTCTGGTTACCCCCTTCTGGGTGGGTGTGTCCTTGAAGACATGCGTTTAATCACCGAACTGGTCAGGGTTAACTCTCCAGGTGCCTCTGGGGGGGTCTCCTTGGGTGGTCTCAGTAGATGACCCTCTATGGTAGATGATGTTTGGTCAGCAGTGGTCTGGTGGATAGTCCAGATATCACCTCAGTATGGATGGTAAAGCAAAGACAAACAGAGGCGCCTCTAAGTGTAGACTTTATGCAACAGGTTTAATGAATCAAATTATGCACTCATGTTAGTAAGCATATATTCATGCCCATAAAACAAGGTTCCAGTGTGGAGAAGTGTACATCATCCGGTCTTGGACATCCGTCCTGCTGGAGCCAAAATCCTTTCGCCATGGCCGGCTTGTACGGCAAGGTTAGAACCAGGAAGTAGGCTCGGTGTATTTGCTTGACAGCGAGGCTTGGTGGATAGTCGAACCTGGATGATGTCATCTGCATGCGACACGTTTCCGAGCGTGCTTGCTGCCTGGGGGAGGGCAGCCGTGCTCCTTCTTCACGGCAAGTATCTTCAAGATACTTGCCATGAAGAAGGAGCACGGCTGCCCTCCCCCAGGCAGCAAGCACGCTCGGAAACGCGTCGCATGCAGATGACATCATCCAAGTTCGACTATCCATGGTGTCTGGTTACCTCCTTCCGGGTGGGTGTGTCCTCAGAGACATGCGTTTAATCACCTGACCTGGACTATCCACCGGACCACTGCTGACCAAACATCATCTACCACAGAGGGTCATCTACTGAGACCACCCCAGGAGACCCCCCCGGAGGCACCTGGAGAGTTAACCCTGTCCAACTCATTATCTACCTAATTCTGTAATCTTACAGCTGTGAGGTGAGGGAATAGCACACACAGAGGTGTCATCACATTGGATAATTGAGACAATCAGTCATTTGTCTATTTGGTGTTGGCATTCCACAGGGACCTACTGCTAGAGTCCACTACTTCACTGTTTTGTATATGAACATTTTTTGAGGTTTTATGTTTTCACTGATGGACATATATTGATCACTTTATGATTTCTATATGATTCTTGATGGATGGTTTGAGTGTCGACCTACAGTTCACTAATTTACTGCCATCTACTGCCTTGTTTGATATATTGCACCCACTTAGTGCAAGGTTAACAATTTTGATGTATTTCATTTGATGTTTATTCACCTTTTATCTTTCATACTCTTACATTGTTATATGTAATATGATGTCACGGATGCATTTATTCTTTTTACAATTATATTAGTTGCCATTGGACAGCGCAGCACAGTAAAGGTATAGTCTCTGCACGAGTGCAAGGTAGATGTGGTTCAAATGAGGAAATGGTTCGGTATAATGCAGTATAGTGTTGGTATAGGTGCAGTCTAGGTTTGCAATAATAGCATTATAGAGTGCAGTATGAGTGCGGTATGGAATGGGTACACTATTGCCTCGTTTCCCCTGAGCGGAACGGTTCGGGTTGGTACAGTTTGGAAGGGTTAGAATGGTCCGGCCTATTCAGGTGAGCGTTTCCACTGCAAGTGGGACCGCCAGGGGCCATGCAGGGTTCACACGAAACGTGGTGTTTGTTTTGTGCTTTTGTTTGATGTGAGCATTGACGTTTTCCTGTCCACCAATCAGTGGGATTTATCGTGTTACGCCAGTAGCTCCGCCCTAGCCGTACCGTACCATTTCCTATGGCCCTACATCTGAAGGAGGACCAGGAATGGTGCGGTTTGGTTCGGTTGTATGGGCCACTTTCATAATGGAAACACTCAAAATAGCATACCGTACCGAACTGACCCAAACCGATCCGCTCAGTGGAAACGAGGCATTGGTGTCCTGCTCTCAGAGGCTCAGTCCCTGCAAGCAGTGTCAGTAACAGACCTATTGGGAACTGTAGTGTAAGAAGTCTAAAAGAAACAAAGAAAGGGCGCATCGACCTAGCGCATTATCCTCAATAATAGGCTTTATTTATGCAACATGTAAAAAATGGCTACTCACAAACACAGATGTAAAAATTATCATAACAGGCTCGATTGCTCCAGTGTCAGGAATAGTCCATATGAAAGTCCATAATCCAATAAGATGACGGCTGACGCGTTTCGAGGCTTAGCCTCTTCCTCAGAGCCACCTGAAAAATAAAAAGCAATGTCTTCTTTTCCATTTTGCTGTAGCCCAGCACCTGGCTAAACAACCTTCTGATAACAGTTTTGGAAAGATCACATTTCTGTTCCAGTATGACTGTGCATAGGGCCCTTTAAGGACGGTCCTTTTTTTTTTATATAATTTATTTATTTAAATGCTTTTTAATACATACAAAAAAGTGAAAATTATCAACCTTGTACATTAGATCACAGTCCAGGTAATAGTTACCGAACCGTATATGATATTGGATGTTGTATAACGTATTAAAAGTAGGACAGAAGCATACCTATAACATTACAAGTATAAACAGAGATATAAATAACAATAATGGGAATATAAGAATCCCTAAAAATACTCATTTGAAGGGGAAAGAGAGGAAGTGAAAGAAGGGACAGGATGGAGGAGAAAAGGATGGAAGTCCCCCATGTCAGTGTTCCTGACTGGAACATTAAAATATATAAGGATGTGGGTGGGGTGACAGGCAGGGAGATGCATAATAGAAACACCCCTGAAGGAACTCCCATCAGCATAGAAAGAAAGTGAAAGGGACCAGAAATAGGTCCCCATGTTAGGGTTTTTCCTACATATAAAGGTAAGCTACATCAGCCTTTTTCAACCAGGGCGCCCAGGCACCCTGGGGTGCCTTGAGGTTTCTTCAGGGGTGCCTTGGCAAAATGCCTAAAAATGTATGAAAAATTGTATACAAGCCGGTGGGTGGATGAAGCCTGCCTTTTAGTTACACAAAGCCACTGGTTTTCATTGTACACCATTACAACCTTCTAGTTGCACACCTCCTAACAACCAATTACATCATCAGCTGAGAAGGAGGATGTCAGTTGCCTGCATATCACTCTTGTTTGACCCTCCCTTGCCCCTCTCCATCAGTGTTGGGGTCTCTTTAGCTAAGTGATGGAAAAAAACTGAGTCAAAAGAGAAACATTGGAATATTAGTCAGTACTAGTTTGCAAAAGTGTATTTGTTTTGGAAGAATAAATCACCTCTAACGTTGGGTGCCCTACGTGTGGATGTTGCTGCAATATGTAAAATTATTAGAATAGTATTTACATTTTAGAATAGGGCCCCTTAAGACTGTTTATAATTTTGGAGGGTGCCTTGAGATTGTCCATAATTCAAAAGGGTACCTTTGACTGAAAAAAGGTTGAGAAACACTGAGTTACATTATGGAGGAATGGAGCCAGGACAGTTGGGACCTCAAACAAGAAGAGACGTTAGCTCCAAGTGAGTCTGTGTCATCACTACGGTTACCTCTATTAGAAGAGATTCTTTAAAATTAACACTAGATTATTTACTTCCATGTGTAAAGTGAAAACCCTCCTTGGAAAATATTTCCAACACTTTGGATTTGTCAACTTTTCATTTCGTTGAAGAAAAGTTTATTTTGTATCAACCCCAGACTCAACCGGACATTAAGGCATTGAACTGCAAAGCTATTTACTATGAGGTATTCTGTGTCAAGTGGAACTGTAGAATGGAGAAAGGTCTCTGGTGTTGCTTGAGGTGGCCTACTGATTGTCTCCCTGTGTCTCCTACCTTGGCAGTGGGTTGAGTGGTGGCTCCCACTCACACTACTGTATTTCTATTAGGGACTAGGGACTTTAGGTCTAAGTGTCTAGCGACTTGGGGTCATCAGTGAGAGCAATGCTCTGTGTGAAAGAGGTTTAGTTTTGGTTTAATTCCCTTGTATCTGTTTCTGAGAGAAAGAAGTGGCTTCTCTAGGAGTGGAGCCTCCCTTAGACAGTGCCCAGTTCAGGAGGGAAGTACTAAGTCTGCTCTTATTCCTTAGTACAGAATCTAAAGGTGCTGTCTAAAGTTTAAGAGAATGGTGCACAGAAGAACACATGCTTACAGATGCCCTTGTGCACAAAAACCAGATCCATAAAGACATATGGCACTTTTCCACTGCAAGTACCGGCTCGGCTCTACTCGGCCCTGCTTGGCCCGGTTTGCTTTTCCACTGCTGGTACTGCATGGTACGGTGTTGGAATGGTTCGGTACGGTACGGTATGGTTTGCTTTTCCACTAAAGTAGTACTAAAGTTAAGTGGGTGGGATAACAACAGGGTGGGTGGGATTCTCTGACCAATCAGTGGCTAGTAGTGACTGCATGCAAAGGATTGTGGGATATGGTACCTCTTGGAACCACAATCGAGTAGGTACTGTTTTTGAGAGCCGTACCATTCGGTTCCATGCAGTGGAAAAGCGCCGCCGTACCGTACCGAATTGTTCCTACACCATACCATGCGGTACCAGCAGTGGAAAAGCACAAAAGCGAGCCGAACCGTTCGGTTCCATGCAGTGGAAAAGCACCAATAGTTCTTCGAGTTTGGTGCGGAGTAACACAAGTCTGTACAGAGCCTGACCTCACCCCTACTGAACACCTTTGAGTTGAATTTGCACACTGATTGAGAGCCAGGTCTTCTCATCCAATATCAGAACCTGACCTCACAAATATTATTTTTTCTGAATGGGCCCATATTCTCCCAGACACTCCCCAAAATCTTGTAGAAAGCCTTCCTAGAGGGTTGAGGCTGTTTATGTCCAAAAAGTTGGCGGACAACTCTACATTAATGGCTAAATTTTTGTAAAGGTCATACATTATACAGGTGCTTCTCATAAAATTAGAATATCATCAAAAAGTTTATATATTTCAGTAATTCTTCAATTCAAAAAGTGAAATTTCTATATTATATATAGATGTGTTACACACAGAGTGATATATTTCAAGCATTTCTTTCTTTCTTTTCATTTGAATGATTATGGCTTACAGCTAGTGAAAACCCAAAATTCATTATCTCAGAAAATTAGAATATTACAGAAGACCAATAAAAAAAAAAAAAAAAAGAAAAAGGATTTTTAATACAGAAATATTGGCTTACTGTAAAGTATGTCCATGTACAGTATAGTATGCACTCAAAACTTGGTCAGGGCTACTTGAATTACTGCATCAATGCGGAGTGGCATGGAGGCGATCAGCCTGTGGCACTACTGGGGTGTTATGGAAGCCCAGGTTGCTTTAAAAGTGGCCTTCAGCTTGTCTGCAATGTTGGATCTGGTGTCTCTCATCTTACTCTTGAAAATACCCCACAGATTCTCTATGGGGTTTAGGTCAGGTGAGTTTGCTGGCCAATCAAGCACAGTGATACCGTGATCATTAAACAAGGTAATTGTACTTTTTGCAGTGTGGGCAGGTGCCAAGTCATGTTGGAAAATAAAATCAGCATAAACATAAATCTGGTCAGCAGAGGGAAGCGTGAAGTGCTCTAGAATTTCCTGGTAGGAGGCTGCGCTGACTTTGGACTTGATAAAAGACAGTGAACTGATACCAGCAGATATCATGGCTCCCCAAATCATCACTGACTGTGGAAAATTTTGCATTTCATTTGGAAATCAAGGTCCCAGAGTCTGGAGGAAGAGTGGAGAGGCACAGAATCAAGTTGCATGAGGTCCAGTGTGAAGTTTCCACAGTCAGTAATTATTTGGAGAGCCATGTCATCTGCTGGTGTTGGTCCACTGTGTTTTATCAAGTCCAAAGTCAGCGCAGCCCTCTACCGGGAAATTCTAAAGCACTTCATGCTTCCCTCTGCTGACCAGCTTTATGGAGATGCTGATTTCATTTTCCAGCAGAACTTGGCACCTGCCTACACTGCCAAAAGTACCAATACCTGGTTTAATGATTATGGTATCACTCTGCTTGATTGGCCAGGACTCTCGCCTGACCTAAACCCCGTAAAAAATCTGTGGGGTATTGTCAAGAGGAAGATGAGAGACACCAGACCCAACAATGCAGACCTAGGCTTCCCTTAAACCTCAGCAGGGTCACAGGCTGATTGCCTTCATGCCACGCCACATTGATGCAGTAATTCATGCAAAAGGAGCTCTGACCAAGTATTGAGTGCATACTATACTGTACATGGACATACTTTTCAGTAAGCCAACATTTCAGTATTAAAAATCTTTTTTTTTTTATCGGTCTTATGTAATATTCAAATTTTCTGAGATCCTAAATTTTGGGTTTTTACTAGCTGTAAGCCATAATCATCAAAATTAAAAGAAAGAAATGCTTGAAATATAACACTCTGAGTAACACATCTAAATAAAATATATGAGTTTCACTTTTTGAATTGAATTACTGAAAAACATTAACTTTTTGATGATATTCTAATTTTATGAGATGTACCTGTAGGTGTTAGGTGTTCACAAACCTTTACGTGACATTTTGTAAGTTATGGGTTAAATATAATAGTAACAACTACAAAAATACCATCAAAAAACAAACAAAAATAATTTTGATATAAAAAATATTCAGCATTTTAGAATGAAAATTGAGACATTTTTGATCTCCTTAATTTCCAAGAAGCTTCTCAACCCTGCACTAAAAATGCCCATATTTGGCTAAAACATTTGTTTTTTTGCAGCTTTCTAAAAATCATGACTGCTTGAAAAAGGGACAGATGGTACATGATAATACAGCTTCCATCTATGTGGTATAACACTGACTGAGACCTAATTTCATAAAGCTCTAAGCAAGACTTATTCAGGAAAGGAGCTGCTGTGGAAATTATAGTTGTTTCTCAAAGTAACTCATAATGTTATAATTATTTGGGGAATATTTAATAAAGGAGGACAGTCAGGGTTGCCACCTATTTGATTTTGAATCTGGCAGTCTGTTTCTTAATAACTGCTGGTAAACTGCAATGCAGGGTGTACAGTCTGGCCATTCTATAAAAATAAATGCTCGTGGTATGTTAAACAATAAAGTGAAAAAAAGAAAGAAAATAATTAGCGGCAGCTGTGCACCAAGCGTGAATCACTTGTAAACATGAAAGAAATAAAACAACGCTCGCATACTATAAACATATATATATAACAGCCCAAATAAAGTGATATAATCAATGTAAAGTGCTCTTGTGCTCCAATCTTCCTAAAAGTGCTGAAGTGCTCCACATTAATTAATTCCGTGATGTGACACACACCCCCTTTTGTGTTCCTCCTTACCAGAAACTATGGACCCCCAGCTTTTCAGTCTGGGAGTCAAACAGGCTTGATTTAAATAGGAGAGATGGGTCACAAGGAACGGATCAAAAACTCCCCAGTAGCCTTCAAGATGTTCCCGTAATCCCAGTGCAGAACAAAGAGAAGGAGCCAATAGTGAAGTACTGTAGGGTTGCAGTTATGGACATCCGCAGAACATTTTTCAGGGGGAGGCATCATTTTAAGGTCACCCATGCTCTGCCCCTTTTTGCACCCATTGATCCCCTTTTGAGCAGGCCAGGTCAGGATCCCCCATAGATCCCCTTTAGAGCAGGGTCCCCATAGATCCCCGTTTAGAGCAGACCAGACCAGGGTCCCCCATAGATCCCCCTTTAGAGCAGTCCAGGGTCCCTATAGATCCTTTTTTAGTCTTACCTTTTTACCAATATTCCCCGTGCTACCAGGTTTTCCTGCACCACCAGGTACTCCAGACTCTCCCTGCAAAGAATATATATATATTTAGCCAATATGACCTCCTTTAGAGCAGGCCAAGATCCCCATAGATCCCCCTTTAGAACAGGCCAGGCCAGGGTCCCCATAGATCCCCCTTTAGAACAGGCCAGGCCACGGTCCCCCATAGATCCCCCTTTAGAGAAGGGTCCCCATAGATTCCCCTCTTAGAGCAGGCCAGGAAATTTCCAGGGGGGGGGGGCCCACTTGCGGATGCCCATGGTTGCAGTTTATTGGTGAAAATAAAAACATACTTACAAAATGGTAGCAGTAAAACAGCATGCAAACAGCAATAAGCTTCCGTAAACGCCGTAACCACCATACGTTCCACGGCAATCTGAAGTGACGTTGTTACAACTCGATACCGGAAATTATGTCAATGCGTTTCACCCTCCCACAGGGCGTCATCAAGGACCTAATTTCCAGTCAGTGCAAGCCTCTATTTATATCCCGAGAAGAGCCACCTCTTCCTCTGTAACCAATCAAAAAGACTTAGCAGCCATATTGGAAGCGAGCCCACCCAAAATGCCATTATTAGAAGTATATCAATATATCCACTTGCTGAAAATAATCTCAACAATGTCACTTACGGCTGAATTTCCATATCATTAATAAGACCCTATTAATAAAATACAATATAAATCACTAAAAACAATCAATGTCAACTAGAAATAACCAGCCGTATATCAAATCATACAGAAATATATATGAATAAATATTCATTAATAATATATTAAAAATAGAGTAGTAAAAACCAAAATAAAAATAAAATGAAATAAATATCAAAATAAAATAAAAAAAATAAAAATAAATAAAATCAAAATAAAATAAAAGATAAAGATAAAAATAAAATAGAATAAAAATGAAAAATAGAATATAAAAAATGAAAAAAAAGAAAATGAAAAAATAAAATAGTATAAATTAAATATACAATATATTGCTTTCTTTCACCAATTAGAAATAAAACAATTGAGATCTAACTCAATGTTCAACCCCAAAGGGCTCATAGTTCCCAAATGATGGATCCACTGTTTTTCATTTTGGGAAATGGCCCTTTTTAAATTTCCTCCTCTCCAATGGGGCTCAACCCTGTCAATTCCACAAAAAGTCAAAACTGCAGGATCTTTCCCATGATTGAGCCTGAAATGATTTGATAGATTATGATGTCTATAGCCCTTTTTAATGTCATTCACATGTTCTCTCAGCCTAACTTCCAGCTTCCTAGTTGTTCGGCCCACATACTGGAGCCCGCAGGGATAGGCTAAGAGATATGTGACAAATTCGTGGTTCGACATGTGATGCATTTTTTTATTTTATAAGACTCACCACATGAATGTGTTTCAAAATGTGTAGTTTTCCTCTTTCTAAATTTGGAGGTTCTACAAATCATACATTTACCACAAGTGTAAAATCTCACTTGATCTAAAAAGGTGTATACCTTTTAGGTGGATTAACTACATTATGAGCTAATTTCAAACGTAATGTTGGAGGTTTAGTAATAATAAACTGTGTTCTATCTGGCAAAACTTTCCGTAAGGCTACATCCTTTAACAATATCGGCCAATGCTGTTTAATAATTTTCTCTATCTGTTTGTATTGGCGGGTAAAGCCTGTCAGTAAAAAAAAAAAAAAAATCCTCCAAAATCTTTTTTTCTTTCTTTTTAAACAAATCCTCTCTATTTATATCTCCTACTCTTTTTTTTAACATGCTCTAAATCTTTTGACCTATAGCCCTTCTCACAAAACCTTTCCACCAAAACATTTGGTTGTATATCATAATCATGCCTTTTATTAAAATTTCGCGTTACTCTCATCATCTGGCTTTTGGGGATGGCTCCCACCCATCTGGGGTGGTAGCAACTCCCCAGAGGGATGTAACCATTCCTATCAACTTCCTTGAAAAAGGTTTTGGTCAGATGTTGATTCTATTCTCTTTGTATACTACAAAGTCCAAAAAATGAATATGTCAAAAATTGCTGAAAACGAAATGCCATATCTATTGTTACCAATTTATCTAAGGAATTGTAGAAAAGATTCCTGTGATCCTCCCCAGACCACTATGATGCCATCTGTGTACCTGTTGTAAAATCTCAATTGGGGTATGCTATTATCAAATATGGCTTCCTTCTCCCAATGACTCATGAAAAGATTTGCCACTGATGGAGCATATTTGGCACCCATGGCCACTCCTTTCTTCTGTTTAAAGAATTTCTTCTCATGCCAGAAGAAGTTGTGGCTCATGGCCAAATCTAACGATTTCAGTAGGAACTCTTTTTGTTTTGTTTTAATATTGGTGCCATTTAAGGCCCACAACACTGCCTCAATGGCATGTTGTTGTTGAATGTTGGTGTATAGGGAATTAACATTGATGCTGGCTAATATACATTCACCGTTTATCTCCATCTTTGTAGTAATTCCAAATCCTTGCTATCCTTAATATAGGCTGTACTTTTTTGTGCCAAGGGCTGCAAAAAACAATCAAGATATTTACCCATTCTTGAAAACAAAGAATCTACCCCACTTACAATGGGTCTCCCCTGGGGTTTATGAGGATTCTTATAAACCTTAGTCAATTGATAAATGACAGGTACCCTTGGTGCATCCGATATTAAATATCTGGCCTCTTTGTTATTCAAAATTCCCTCCGAGCCTCTTTGACCAATCATTTAAGTTTGGCCCTATATTTATTTATTGGGTTTCTTTTCAACTCCTCATAAGTTTCTTTGTCACCCACCAATCTATTTAATTCAGCCAAATAATTTGATTTATTGAGAATCACTAACCCTTCCCCCTTGTCCGCTGCTCTGATGACAATTGTTTTTTTCTTTTCTAATGGCTCCAAACCCTTTTCAATGTCTCTCTTATGTCTTGTGGGATTAATTTTTAGTTTCTCAAGGTCATGTTCAACCATTGCCCTGAACACTTCAAAGAAATGATTATTACTATTTTTCGGGTTGAAAATTTAATTATTCCTCAGCTCAGTCTGTTGGTAACCAGAATTCTAATACTTTTAATTCATCTGTTGTGAAAGTTGAGTCACTTAAATTGAAAATACCTTGCATTATGTCTCTCTTTTTCTTTTTCCTCTTCCCTCCTCTGCACCCTCTTGTCATTCTTATTCCCTCTGTGTGGGATTGGGATGGTGTCATATGATACCATGGTCTCCAATCCCCTTCCTTTCTCTCATGGGGATATTGGCCCTTCCCTCTCCCTCTGTGGGATCTTTTTAACTTCCAAAAAGCTTCTCAACCGTGCACCAAAAATGCCCATACTTGGCCAAACCATTTGTTTTTTTTGCTGCTTCCTAAAAATCTTGACTGCTTGACAAAGGGACAGATGGTACATGATAATACAGCTTCCATCTATGTGGTATAACACTGACTGAGACCTTATTTCATAAAGCTCTAAGCAAGACTTATTCAGGAAAGGAGCTGCTGTGGAAATTGTAGTTGTTTCTCATAGAAACTCATAATGTTATAATTATTTAGGGAATATTTAATAAAGGAGGACAGTCAGGGTTGCCACCTATTTGATTTTGAATCTGGCAGTCTGTTTCTTAATAACCGCTGGTAAACTGCTATGCAAACTGGACTAACCCTGGCCACTCTGCTGTGTTTCAGGAGTGCTGTCAGCTGCTCCTGTGTGAATAAAGCTTGCAATCAATATTTGCATTCCATTCATAATTACATTAAGTAAATAACAATGTGGTTACAATGTACTTTGTTTAGTGTTTACATGTGCCTTTTGATCTGAAGATCAGATCAGCTGAAGCAAACCATCAAATGGGAAAAAAATATACTGTGTATATAAAAGTTGTTCCAATTTAACCTATTAAACCTAATAAACCCTTAGGCCTCACAACACATAGCTGGAATAAGCGTTCCCGATTACGATTTTCAAAAGGGCAACCCATTCACTTAAATGCCCATCACCTGTAGAGGCAGAAAAAGGAAAGGATCATGCTGGAGCCTGCCAGAGCGGGGTGTAAGGTAAGTAATATGGCTTCTTCAGCTCTCCCTAGACCTAATGAGCGTTGCACTATTGAATAGCCGAGGGACCCACTACAAGGGTAGATTTAGTCTACTTCCCAAAGTTGGGCTTTAATTCTTTATCCTTATTGTAGTTTAGCGGCATCTCTCAAGGGATGAAAGGACAGGCAGGATCTCAAACTTCATGCTGCAATGTTTAGTCTTGCTTTGTCCGTAGTTTTTGAATGTCTTCCAGAAAAGCTTTTAAGCCTGATAACGCTGTGACGCTCTTGTCTTCTTGGTGATAGGAGATCTTGGAATGACAGGTTTGCTGGCATTAATATTACCTGAGTTTTCAGATGTCAAGCATTAAAATGATATACTGGCATGTCCTGCCATAAGGACCAGACTTGTAGAGAGGTCAATGTATGCTGGAGCCTAGGGTGTCAGAATGTCAGGTGGCTTAATTCCCTTATCAGTAAGTCCACAAGCACAGGGTAATAAGAACTCAAAATGATTAGCATTTTCATAAACCCTATCTATCATAGTCTTCATATACACCTTCCTTGTTTTAGCTTTTTAATTTGTATAATAAAGCTGCCAGAGTTAAAGTAAGGAGAGAATCTTTGAAGTCTCATGAGACTTAAAAAAAAAATGGAGATTTGTGCCTTGGACCAGGGTTGGAATGGGCAGAGTTTCTTTATTTTAGATACCACATAACCAGCAGACAGTAGCGCACCTGCTGGGTGTCCCCAGAGCAAGCTGCTTACTCTGGGGGCACTCAGCAGGAGGGAGGGGCCAGGAGTACTGACGGGGGACCTGAGAAGAGGAGTATCCAGCTGCACTGTGCAAAACCTTTGCACAGAGCAGGTAAGTATAACATGTTTGTTATTTAAAAAAAAAAAAAAAAGACTTTAATATCACTTTATCATTTCAGCATTCCCCCAAATGCCAAAGTGAATTTGTGGGTTTAAAATGAAGCCAAGTCAAAGCTGTAGCCCAGATACATTTGAATTCCTTTTCAAAGCTGAGCTATTCATGTAGAATATATGTTTTTTGCAGGAACTTGTTAATCTTCAAGGATATTTTCAGAATTTCAGAATTGTTGACCTGCAGTTGACTTGTTTCAGCTGCTATCATATTCTTATAGACTTGTAAAAAGAGAGGCCTTTCTTTCTTTCTTTCTTTCTTTCTTTCTTTCTTTCTTTCTATCTTTCTTTCCAATTTGAGACTCGGGACCAGGCTTTAGCTTTATTAAAGAGCGTTTGCTCTAGCTAAAGACCCAGTAGTTAAAAAAAAATCTACATGATTCAAATATTCACCTAAAACCCATAGTCACAATATCCTTCCTTCCTTCCTTCCTTCCTTCCTTCCTTCCTTCCTTCCTTCCTTCCTTCCTTCCTTCCTTCCTTCCTTCCTTCCTTCCTTCCTTCCTTCCTTCCTTCCTTCCTTCCTTCCCTTCCTTCCCTTCCTTCCCTTCCTTCCTCTCTCCCCAATGGAGGGCTCTAAAGTCAGCTGTACACGGATTGAAATTTGTCCAGTTCAGCAGGGGACCGGTCAAGTTTTGATCCATATACGGTCAGGCTGGTTGTTGACCTATTAATCGAATTGTGTGCATCCAGCCTGTTGGCAGGGCCGATCCTAGGTCACAGACGCCCGGGTGCAAAAATATTTCTGGCGCCCCATATGGGCGTGATCATCTTACTAACTCCTCCCCTTTACAAATGTTTCTATGCCAACGACTCAAACACAGAGATGCTCCCCTAAGGAGTCTTTGTTACCCTGGGATCCTCCCACGATCTCTTAACAATAAACAAAATAGAGGAAGAGAAGCAGAGAAATCTAATGGGACCTGGACCTGTGCACTGTGTGTGACACACACAAGGAGAGGAGAAGGGAGGGAGGGGAGGACCCTGGCACTTAAGCTTCAGCGCCCCCCCTGCCTCAGATTGCGGCACATTGGCGCAGTGCACCCTGTGCACCTTCCCAGGTTTGACCCTGCCTGTTAGAAAATTTTCTCTTGATCAGTGCCCCCAGGTATAGCCGGTGGTGCTGATCAGTGTATTCTGATGACGGGAAGCCTCCCCGCTGTCAGAATACAACAGTGCAGCGGAAGAGATGATCCCATCCACACTAAATGAGTGGCTGGGGGAATCGATTCATTTTCTTTTGAAAGAATGAAAAACAAAAATGGCTCACGTATGGCAAGCTTTACTCTTCCATACTCTATTCAAAACAATGTTTTGGTTTCACATACAGTGTAATTAGACTTTGTAAAGCCTGACTCTGAATTACAATAGCACTACCCTTGCAGTGGGGCCCCCTAGGGGGAGAATTATGAAGTATAATACTTACCTTACCTCTTCCTCCGTCAGGCTTCCTGTACTCTGTAACTTGTCCTTTAAAGCCTCTTCTCTAAGATGCTGCAAGATAACATCCTTAAGTACAATGCAGGCATTGTAAATGAACAAGGTGAGGGACTGCACACAACCCAGGGAGTAGGGGAGCACCGGAGCGTGCAAGAACAAGGAGTAGGGTAATTATTACATCTCATCCTTCATCCCCTAGCATTAATGAGAATATTAACCATTGCAGTTCTGGGGAGGGGGTACTGCAAGGATAATTTTGTTTTCATTCCCCCTCAAAATCTAGAATACTGGATTCAGATGAGTATTTGGACCATTGAGTTTTTTTAGATTACTAAGGGGTAGGCCAGAAGATGGTGATGGGTCCCTGGTTTGAGCTCTAAGTGACCAAAGTTTTGATTACAAGATGGTGGTAGTTATGCTAAGAGGAGCTTCATGATATATATGTTTGGACAGCTTTCCTATACTCTCTGCTTCCACATTCCTCCTCTCCACAATACTGGCGTCATGGATCTTTAAATTAGAAGGCGAGCTGTTCTACCAGCTGAATACAAGGGCCTAATTAATAAATTGGACATTAGGGGGGAAATTACAAGGCAGGATAAAATGTGTAATTACCATGGCCTTGAGGAAGCCTACATTTGTCTTGGATTCTGCTGACATAGACTAATATTATACCAACTATTAACTTTAATGACCCGCCATTAAAATGCGGAGAGATTGACTAATTGGTTGTAATTAACGTAATTGCAGCTACCAAAAGGATGTCATTTTCAGAATTCTAGTAGCTGAGATGAACTAAGCTAATGGGAGGTTTGTTGTGTCCACTTCTAACAAGCAACAAATACTATTATGCGAAAAAGTTAGAATTAGCCAGATTACTAGAATAAGAATATTCCACATTGCAGTCATTTTTATTTGCTTTAATATCTGCCTGAAAATCTGATCTGAAAAGAAAATACACAGAAAAATCAGACCATCATAACCAAAACAGAAAGAAATAGACATTATAGATAGATACAGAAAGACTAGATTGATTAATCAATATATAGTTACACAGGACAAGGAGAGAAAAAGATAGATAGAGAAAGAAAGAAAGAAAGAAAGAAAGACAGGAAGGAAGAAAGAAAGAAAGAAAGAAAGAAAGAAAGAAAGAAAGAAAGAAAGAAAGAAAGAAAGAAAGAAAGAAAGAAAGAAAGAAAGAAAGAAAGAGGAAAAAAGAGGCACGGTAGACAGATACAGGAAGATTTAGACTGTGTGAATTGACAGCGCTTTATAAGTAAAAACAGGGTATGCAGCGCTTAATACAAACAATCAGCAAAAAGCTAAAAGGTGAATATAATTCCATGCAAAAGATGGCATTATGTGTTTAAAAACATATAAGAGTCCAAAGACAGAGGGGCCTCCAAAACAGTCCTATGCACCAGATATTGCAGTGATGATGAAACCTCCACCAGACACCAATGAGTGTGGCCTCTTACCAAATGCAGTTGATCCCCATTACAGGGACCCACAAACACTTCAATTGGCAATCTTCACAACTGCAGATAGGTGGATAGATGGATGATCCGTCTTGCTGATCAGACCTCAATACACTCAAGGATAACAGACCCTCATAGATGATAACTCAAAAGTGCCATGGGTGCAAAAGGAAGTGCAAAAAGGAAAAATCCTCATAGTGCAGTACGTTTTGAACATATGACTTTTAATAGTTAAAAAGCAGATTCAACACTCACATTTCCCAAAGATATAAAAAGCATCAATAAACAGGGTCCTTCAGGGGTGCATTCAGGCAGATGGTGTGGAAGCAACAGCCAGCAGCATCGATCCTTTAGCAGGGAGACGATGGGGAGATGTATGCGGCGCAAGCGATGCCGGTCCCCTACCGGTTTCGTCATACACTGACGTCATCCTCTGTCTTTGGACTCTTATATGTTTTTAAACACATGATGCCATCTTTTGCATGGAATTATATTCACCTTTTAGCTTTTTGCTGATTGTTTGTATTAAGCGCTGCATACCCTGTTTTTATTTATTTTCTGGTTGAGGTTCTACAACTACTTTCATGCCAACTGCTGATACATTATTCTTTTAGATTTATTGATCAAGCGCAGTGTATTATTGTTTTAATTTTCAGCGCTTTATAAGTACCTGTAATAAATAAAAATAAATGAGACAGATTTATTGTTTGATAGATTGATTGATCGATGCATAGCTACACAAGACATGGAGCGAAAAAAGATAGATAAATAGATAGATAGATAGATAGATAGATAGATAGATAGATAGATAGATAGATAGATAGATAGATAGATAGAATAATAGATATTTTGAAGAATGATCTAGGCCAATCTCTGCTGTTAATTTTATTTATATCCTAGAAAGATAGATCAATAGATAGATGTATTGATTGATATGGAAAGAAAGAAAGAAAGAAAGAAATTGCCACAATTTTGATGCAATTTTGCCATGATTTTGACTGGACTTGAAGCAATGCCTGTGTAATCTTGAGATCTATGGACCTCAGATTGCTTCAAACTTGGACCAAAGTAGTGCAGGGACTACTTTGAAGTCCTTGCGACTTAAAGTTGCACAGATATGAACGATACTCATTGGAAATCATGGAGTACGGCTTGTCATGCGACTTTGCAGTCCCAAATCCCAGGGCAAGTCGCACAAGTGTGAAAGGGGCCTTAAACTGATGTTGAAATCACCCTGCATTTTCTTTTTAAAGCTCATCGAAACCGTAATAAGCCCAGTCCAGTTCCTGTGTTCTTTACACTTTTCTCTAGCAGCATATGGTGTGATGTAGAAAGTTTCACCCAGCCTTTTAAAAATAGCATTGTGGTAACTCTGGAAATTGTTGTAAGATAGTCAGATATTCTGGGAACCCAGAAAACGATTGTAGGCTAGTAGGTTGGTGAGATACATGCCTGGACATTTTTAAGAAGTAATCTCAGGCCTTTGTGGATATATAATGGGGTTAAAAGTTGCACATGCTGGCTCATACCGTAACAGGGAATTCTGTAGGCTCTTTCATTTGCACGAGTTGTAAAAGCCAACGCTCACACATGCAGAATATAGTGGAGCTTGCCAGCTCTCACAAGCCCAGACACCTTATAGACATGGTGCCATGCTGTTTTATGACTTGGCACCCCTCCCTCCATGGCTGCAAGGACCAGCCTGTCCAATATAAACAGCACCAAGGTCTGTGGTTTATTGTACGCTCCAAGAGCCGCAGGTCTGCGAGGGCTGGAGGTCAGCCATGTCACTTCACATACAGGATGGGGTATAAGCAAATTTATATACAGTATATATATATATATATATATATATATATATATATATATATATATATATATACTTGTTTTATTCTGTTTTTAAGAAAGGAGAGTTTACACATGCATTTATTTATGATAATTAAAGTCTATTTAAGTTTTGGATAGAGTAGGGAAGGATAAAAACTATGTCAGTTTATTTTTGTTGGTCTGTGGCCCTTTGGGGAGAATTAGAGGTGGTGAATCTACCATAACCAAAGAAAAAATTGACAGGAGTTCTAACCCCTCCACACTCTATCCAAAACTTAAAAAAAAAAATGTAAATACCTAAAATAAAATACAGTATCTGACAAAAGTGAGTACACCCTCACATTTTTGTAAATATTTTATTATATCTTTTCATGTGAAACACTGAAGAAATTACACTTGCTGCAATGTAAAGTAGTGAGTGTACAGCTTGTATAACAGTGTAAATTTGCCGTCCCCTCAAAATAACTCAATACACAGCCATTAATGTCTAAACTGCTGGCAACAAAAGTGAGTACACCCCTAAGTAAAAATGTCCAAATTGAGCCAAATTAGCCCTTTTCCCTCCCCGGTGTCATATGACTCGTTAGTGTTACAAGGTCTCAGTTGTTATTTTGAGGGGACATCAAATATACACTGTTATCCCCGGCCTGGTACAAAGGAGATGATACGCTTCTGACGCTCTGCAGAGACCCGTAAAGACTCTTGAATCTTCACCCAAGAGGAACAGAGGGCAGGAAGATGATCCTCCACAGCCGGGATTTCCTGTGGCTAGAAAGACTCGGGCAACACAGCAGGTTGGAACCCATAATTGGCCATGAATGAAGACATTCTGGAAGACGAGTTGATGGCAGAGTTTCTGGCAAACTCAGCCCAGATCAACCCAATTGTCCTGATGGTCAGAGATATAGCAGAAATTGCTCCAGAGCTTGGTTGGAATGCTCAGCGGCACCACTGGACTGCGGATGGTAGGTGGAGGAGAAAGAGAGTAGAATACCCAACTTGGAGCAAAAGACGCGCCAGAACCTGGAGACAAACTGGTTCCCACGGTCCGAGACATTCTCCTTAGGCAACCAGTGTAAACGGAAGACCTCCCTGGCAAACACCGAGGCAAGCCCCTGAGCGGTAGGCAGACGCTTAAATGGAATACAGTGGCACATTTTGGAAAACCCGTCGACAACCATGAGGATAACTGTGTAACGTTGAGACGTGGGAAGTTCCACAATAAAATCCATGGCCAGGTTTGACCAGGGACGCTATTGAGAATCCCCATTGGGAATGGGGTGCAGTAGGCCCAAGGGACGGTGTCAAGGAAATTTGTTCTGGGCACAGACCAAACAAGCAGCCACATACGCAGCAACATCAGTGCGGAGAGATGGCCATCAGAACTGATGATCTATAGCCAAGGACATCTGGTTCTGACCAGGATGACTGGCAATCTTGACACTGTGGTACGTGTGCAACCCCTCAGTTACAAAAACTTTGCCAGCAGGTCTCTCAGTGGGAGCATCAGGTTGGACAGCCAAGGTCTATTCCCCAAGAGGAGTGGTTAAGTTTAAGCGGATGGCAGTCAGGATATGATCTGAAGGTATGACCAGTGTCGGCAAGGAGTCCTCCCTGGACAACTCAGAATACTGGTGAGACAAGGAATCAGCCTTAAAATTCTTGGAGCCAGGCAAATAGGAGACCACATAGGTAAAAGGAGACAAGAATAAGGCCCATCCGGCCTGAGGGGTGTGAGCCTCTTGGCCACTGAGAGATATGTCAGATTCTTACGATCGGTGAGAATGAGAACTGGACCACAGAACCTTCAAGCAAGTGTCTCCATTCTTTGAGAGCCAGGATAATGGCCAAGAGCTCCCTGTCTCCTAATATCTCGTAATTGCAATGAGCTGGAGACAGCTTCTTGGAGTAGAACCCACAAGGAAGTAAGGGTCCATCAGGTGTTCAACAAGAGTGCGCCTACTCCGGTCTCAGATGCATCCACCTCTAGGACAAAGGGCAAACCAGGATTGGGATGAGACTGAATGGGAGCCAAAGCGAAAGCAGTCTTGAAGGCCTCAAAAGCTTAGATGGCAGCAGACGTCCAATTGTGGGAATCGCTGCCCTTCTTGGTCAGATCTGAGATAGGTTTGGCCAAATAGGAAATGTTCCTGATACATTTCCGATAGTAGTTGGCAAACCCAAGGAAATGCTGAATCGAAGGAAGACCACTGGGGCGAGGCCATTGTAGAACAGCCGAAACCTTCTGAGGGTCCATGAAGAACCCTTCAGCAGAAATTATGTAGACCAAGAAGGCAAACTGAGACATCCAGATAGTGTGATTCAATGGAGTCTGAGTAAATCAAGATGTCGTCCAAATAGACTACCACGCATTGCTGCAACATATCACGAAATACATCATTGATGAATTCCTGGAAGACAGCGGGCGCATTGCACAAGCCAAAGGGTTTCACCAGAGATTCGTAATGACCGGTTCTGGTTGTTAAACGCGGTCTTCCACTCGTCGCCCTCCTTGATCCTTATGAGATTATACGGGCTCCTTAGGTCAAGCTTGGTAAAGATCGTTGCTCCCTTGAGGCTGTCGAACATACAGTAATCAAGAAGATTGGGTATGCATTCTTGACCGTGATGCGATTGAGGCCCCTATAATCAATGCAAAGTCTCAACTCACCCCCCTTTTTCTTTACAAAGAAAAAAATTAGCACCCGCTGGAGAAGTGGACTTGCGAATGAGCCCCGGGCAAGTGCACCCGCAACATACTCCTCCATGGTCTTATTCCCTGCTACGGAGAGAGGTTAAACCCTGCCACGAGGGGAAATGGCACCAGGTTGCAAGTCTATAGCACAAATTATGGACGATGAGGAGGAAGAGTACCAGCCCGCACCTTGTCAAATACATCTTGATACTCATTGTATTCAGTAGGTAGCACTGAATCCGAGGAGGTACAAAGTACCTTAACAGGCCCATGGATACAAACACCACCACACTGTGGAGACCAAGAGAGGATCTTGACCGACTGCCAATTAAAGGTCAGATTGTGTTTCTGAAGCCAAGGGTACCCCAAAACAACGCAGTAGTGTGGGGATGAAATAACCTGGAAACAGGTCGACTCCCTGTGAACAGCCCCTATCGCCATATCAACCGGAACAGTCTTGTGGGTAACCTGTGCCAGTTGCAGGGGTCTGCCATCAATTGGCTTAATGACTAGTGGAGAAACAAAAGGCTGCAAGGGTATGAAATTCGCAGTAGCAAAAGTACTGTCAATAAAATAACCGTGAGCTCCGAAGTCTACCAATGACTGAGTAACCACCGAACCCGCTCCCCAGGAAAGGACAGCTGTGATTAGCAGTTTATCTTTACTGGAAACTGGGGACAAGGAAATTCCACTTAAGATCTGCCACTGACAGGACCTTAGGTGCGAGCATTTCCCAGACGGGTCAGACAAGCTTTCAGGAAATGCCCATCAAGTCCGTAATACAGGCACCGGCCCTCCCTCCTCCTAAAGGCCCGCTCAGCCTCGGAAAGGCGAGTGAACCCCAGCTGCATGGGTTCACAGCCAGATGCACCAACCCCAGGAGGTGTGGGAGGCGAGGGAGGAATGGGTGAGAAAACAAACGTAGGAGCCAATCTGGTAGGCAGCCTCCACAGGCGTTCCTTACAGCGCCTGTGGAGGCCGCCTATTAGATTGGCTCCTACGTTTTGGTATCGAAATCAGGAAGGAAATGAGAGCCTCGAGCTCATCAGGGAGATCCTTGGCCGCAATCTCATCCTTCAATGCATCGGAGAGACCATGAGAGAAGACAGCCACCAGAGCCTCATTATTCCAGCACACCTCTGCTGCCAGGGTATGAAATTTGATGGCATGCTCAGCAACGGTTTGTGTACCCTGTTGAATGGACAGAAGCAGCTTAGCAGCAGTGGGAGAGTGAGCAGGCACACCGAATACCCTACAAAAGGAGGCAACAAAACTCGGGTAATCGCGTATCACAGGATTATCGTTCTCCCATAAGGCTTTGTCAGAGAGCAACGAGATTAGGAAGCCCACCTTGGACCTGTCAGAAGGAAACTCCTAAGGAACCATCTCATAATAAATGTCCACTGGGTTTAGGAAGCCACGACACTGACTCAAATCACCCCCATAGCGATGCAGGAGGGGGGCTGAACCAGTCATCCCTCTGGTAACAGCGACTCCAGCTGCAACTGCAGGAGCAGGAGTGGCAACAAGAGCAGCAGCAGCAGGTGCAACAACCAGAGGAACCACCAGGCTAGCAGCACCAGGACCAAGGCTTGCTGTACATGCAAGCAACGTCTGCAACGCCTGAGTGAACTAAACCAAAAGGTGATCTTGTTGATCAAGCCTGGTAACCAGCATGGGGAGTCTAGGAGCACCTGCATCGTCAGGATCATGGACCTTATATACTAGGGTTCCCGGAAACCAGACCACACGGGGATGCAGGTAAAATAAAGCAGTTTATTGGAGCAAACAACAATAAACGCACAGTAAGAGTGAGGAAGTGGGAGTAGGAACAAGCCGGGGTCAACTCCAGAAGTAGGTAGTCTGCCGATGCCGGGTTGTCTGCCGATGCGGTGTCCCCTCCTGATGCCGGGACGAAAGCCAGGAGAGTCATCAGGTAAGCCAGGTCATACATGGAGGAACACAGGGAACAGAAGTCTGCTAGCAGTGATGCACCTTGGAGCAAAACACAAGGGCAAGGACTGCAACCCATCAGGTGATAGATATAGTCAGGTGTGCAGCATCATCACTGTGCAACGCCCAGGCAGCAGGCAAGGGATGATGCAATCAGAGTCTATAAGAGGCAGCAGTCTGCACATGTCCAAGATGGCTGCCAACAGGAGGGCAAGGTAAGACCTTGACAGGGAGTAGGTTTAAGCTTAGTTAGGTTTTCCCTAAACTTCTACTTTAACCACTTTACCGCTGAGTACCGTAGTACTACTGCGGCAAAGTGGCTCGTTATCGTCTGACGACGTAGACCTACGTCGTCAGACTCCTCCCCCTGTAGGCGGCGCTCCCGCTGTTTTCATTCACAGCGGGAGTCGGGCCAGGGGAGGAGCACCGCTGCTCTGCCCCGATCGTCGGGGAATCCAGTTTGGAGATCCGCCCGCCTGTGTAAACAGAGCGGGCGGATCTCCTAAGTGACAGGGAGTGACAGATCGGAGTGTTCAGCATAGCTGGACATCCGATCTGTCCCTGGCTCACTCAGTCACCTCCCCCCACACGTTAGTAAGCACCAGGCATACATTAACCCCTCCCTCTCCAATAAAATTAACCCCTTCCCTGCCAGTGTAATTTTTACAGTAACAGTGCATATTTATGTCACTGGTACCCCCAAAAGTGTCAAAAATGTCAGTCAAGGGTCCGATCTGTCCGCCACAATGTCGCAGTCCCGCAAAAAAAATCGCAGATCGCCGCCATTACGCGTTAAAAAAAAAACACCAAAAATGACAGAAATCTTTCCCATAGTTAGTAAACGCAATAACTTTTGCGCAAACCAATCAAAATACGCTTATTGCGATTTTTTTTACCAAACATGGGTAGCAGAAAACAAATTGGCCAAAAATTTTTTAAAAAATTGGTTTTTACATCTTTTTTGGAGGGAATTTCATATAAAAAAATGTTAAAAATATTGATATTTTTTCAAAATAAACGCTCTTTTTTTGTTTATAGCGCAAAAAGTAAAAATCGCACAGGTGATCAAATACCACCAAAAGAAAGCTCTGTTTGTGGAAAAAAAAGGACGTAAATTTTGTTTGGGTACGGCGTTGCATGACTGCGCAATTGTCAGTTAAAGTCGCTCAGCGCCGAATCGCAAAAAAGTGGCCCAGACGTAAGACAGCAAAATGCTCTAGTGGTAAAGTGGTTAACTTAAACATTTTACAGGTAGGGATGCTTTAACTAACATATGCAGCTCTTGAACCCCTTCCCACTGACTGTACACATATACAGTATGTGTTGTCACGGAAATGGAGCCGCATATATGCATACTTGTGTTTGTGCTGGGAGCATCCTGCACAGCGTGCTGCCAACACAGAGACTGGGCTCCCACTGAGAGCACCAGGTCTCATACTAACAATTGGGAACTGGGTGTCCCAGTTCATTCAGTGTATTTAAGGTAGGATTGAAAAAAACATTATTCAGATTTGTATTAGAGCCCGTTCACACCAATACGACTTGTCAGGCGACTTGTCAGCCTGACAAGTCGCGGACCGTCGCGGTCCATTGTGTAACACAGGAACGGTTCTAATAGGAGCGACACAAGTCGCTCCGACTTAGAAAAAGGTTCCTGTACTACTTCGGGGCGACCTGGAGCGACTTGCATAGACATTCATTTTATGAAGTCCGTGCAAGTTGCGCCGAAGTCGCGCTGCACGCGACTTCACAGGTCGCCCCCTAAGTCGGATCGCCATAGTGTGAACCGGCTCTTAGTGTCAGTGTCAGTGTGTTCTAGGTAGAATATAAAAAAGCAAAATGGGCACTATCGTTTTTGGGTCCTATTACAGAAACAAATAACACACATACCTGGTATTGTTGCGATTGATAGGTGCGAGATAATTTTTGGGTTGTTTTTGGTGGTAGGTTATGGTAATAGCAAGAAGCATACAGCTAAACTTTAAAAAGGATATTTTTTTTTTTTACCATTTCATGCCATTATTCCTTTGATAATAAAAAAAAAAAAATGGAGACATCCAATACCATTGACCACCAAATACAAGTCCAATTTGTTCTAAAAAAACAAAGTATAATTCACCTGCACTAAGTAGTGATCTGTACAGTTTTACTATCACATGTCAAGGTGGTAAATCTATGTTCAGGCTTTGGGATTTGTTTTACCCTTGTTTGAAGGAGTTAATCTGCAGATGAACGAGACAGAGTAAACACAATGTAACACTAATGTTTTTACATTGTATTTCTGCATGAAGCTTCTGAACAATGTTCAGAACATTGCTCACAAGTTCTGTTTTACACAGAAGCCAATGCTCCATTGCTGTCATAGAGAGCAAGTCCCTGGCTGTCATTTTGACAGCCAGGATTTGTCAGCACCTTAACCAGAGGCCGAAAACAAAAAGCAAGGGGCAGGAAAATCAGTTCAAAACCAAAATCAGAGATGACAGTGGCAGATGAGGAAGAGGCCTACAACCTGTGGCCCGTGTACCTTGTTGAAGTTTTTTTAGGGTTAAGTTACTTGGAGTGTATAACATAAGGTAACTAAGCTACAGCTATCAGGTTGCTTGCATTATTTTCCAGCTAGGCTAAACTCTAAAGCTAGGTTCACACTTTGTGCATGTCAGGAACGTGCACCAAATCATGTGATTTCCCAAAACGCACAGAAATGTGCTGCCCTTTAGCAGATGTGCCAATGGCACCCCCATGCATCTGTGAACACACTCGTTTTTGTGCGTATCAAAACGCATAGTGTGGTAGGGTCAGGGACTTATTTTGCTCATTTGTCATGCATTGGGCAGGCCATTAACCATTAAAATGAATAGACTGCCCTAAACGGAATGCGAGGGAACGGGCACACCCCCTCACACTTGCATGTTGTGAATGGAGCCTAACTTGCAAACTTCAGTTGAGTCATGCCAATGTAACAACTTGTCGTAGGTTTTGTTGAAACCTTCACAGTTTTACTTGCTGACTTTTCCCTATTTCGACTATTGTATTTCATATTGACTTTGGTAAGTGTACCCTGTAGTGTCATGTGAATATCAAAGAATGTGATTAGCAATTGATGAGATAGACTAAGTTATGAGTCTGATGTTTACAGTCAGGTTAGGTCAGACCTGATTTTGGGGGTTACAGTAAGAAGAGAGGAAGTAGATCCTTGACCATGCTTGAGATAGAGTTTATCACAATACAACGTGCATGTGAACTTTACTCATTGACCAAACTACACTCAAATCTAATAGTGTGAACAAAAATCAACATATATCTGAAAAGTCACATATACAGGGCCGTTGATAGGGGGAGACCACCAGCCCTCTTGTAGGGGGCCCAAACACACAGGAGGGCCCACACAGAGAGAGGGAATTAGTGATGGACAACAAATACAGAAATCTTCCTCCAGCACCTGAATCTGATCTCTGTCCCTCTCCCTGCTATCAGCTTTTATCTGCTGAGAAAGACAGTCGTCTCTCACTAATCCCCCTCCCTGTGTCGCCCCCCCCCCTCCCAGCACTGGCTCTAATGTTATCTCTGCTCAGGAGTTTATTTGTAACTTTGTTTCTCTTCCTCTGTCTCTCTAATCACTGAGCTCCAACTGCCCAGTCTGTATATTTTTCTCATCTCATCTTCATTTTTAGTTTTTTTTCCTAGATTTAGCAGGAATTGTGTAAGTTATGTTATATTTGTGTCTGCTAATAGTGATTGTGTTGTAATTTTAGCTAAATATATCTTTAATATTTTCTTGGGGGGGGGGCCCTGCCAGGTAGTCTGTACGGGGGCCCCACGATTTCTAACAGCAGCCCTGCACATATATATAGATAAATTGAAATCAACTGTGTAATAAAGTGACAGTTTGAGGTTGGCTCTCCGCCTACTGAAGAAGCCCAATCAGAGGGCGTAACGCGCATGGGTGAGAGAAGCCAAAGCCTGTGACGTCACTTAGCAATTACCAGCGTGGTGAGCTGATGATTTTGACACTTGTTATCTTGATATCCTTCTGAGTGTTTATAATTATTTTTGGTTTACAATAAATGTTTGGAAATAGAGAGCACTATGGTTTTTCTGCTTTATTTTTATGGTTTATTATGCTGATGACTGAGGAATGAAGAAGGAAAGGCAGCAGATATACCCCGAGACAGGAGGAAGAGGAGTGCTTGCTGTACCTCCCTAAATAGGCGTTTATGACCCTGTAGTGGGGTCTGGTATTTGAGGTGAGCAGGAATCGCACCTGAAGGTTGTGGATCACTAGAAGAACTGTGAAGATACATGAACTGTCACTTCATTACATGGTGGTTTTCACTTTATATACGGGACTTTTCAGATATATGTTGATTTTTGGTCTCGAGTCCTGTAGAATGTAGTTTTATCAATGAGTAAAATTCACATGCACATTGTATTGTGATACACTCTTTCTTGAGCACTATTTTTAATTTTGTTTAACCACTTCTGGACTGGAAGGTTTTACCCCCTTAATGACCTGGCCATTTTTTGCGATACGGCACTTGACAAATGCACACTCGTGCGACGCTGTACCCCAAAACCCACCCCCCCAAAAAAATGTCCTTTTTTTCCACAAATATAGCTTTCTTTTGGTGGTATTTGATCACCTCTGCAATTTTTATTTTTTGCGCTATAAACAAAAAAAAAAAAAGAACGACAATTATGAAAGAAAAAAAAAACAATATTTTTACTTTCTGCTATAAAACATTCCCAATAAAAAAATTTAAAAATCAAATTTTTTCATCATTTTAGGCCAATATGTATTCTGCTACATGTTTTTGGTAAAATCAATCCCAGTAAGTGTATATTGATTGGTTTGCGCAAAAGTTATAGTGTCTACAAACTAGGGGAAAGATTTATGTAATTTTTATTTATTTATTTTTTTTACTAGTAATGGCGGTGATCAGCGATTTTTAGCGGGACTGTAACATTGTGGCGGACAAATCAGATACCTAACTAACACTTTTGGGGGGGACCAGTGACATTACTACATTAATTAGTGCTAAAAATATGCACTGTTACTGTACTAATGACACTGGAAGGGAAGGGGTTAACACCAGGGGCGATCAAAGGGTTAAATGTGTGCCTAGAGAAAGCTTTCTAACTGTGTGGGGGATGGACTCACTGGATGAACACAGAGACCTGTGTTCCTAAATAGGAGGAACACAGGATCCCTGTGTTCATCACTGACAGAACAGTAGCCTGCCGTGTTTACATCGGCAGACCGCCATTCTGACTCCATGGGGAGCGATCACTGGACCCGCTGATTGGCTCCCCCTGTAGCCAATCGGCGCGTGCGAGCACCCACACTAACTGCTACACGAAGCAACATACATGTACTCTGTTTCACGTAACACAGCCCACCTGCCACCGTATAACTAAGGTGGCTGGTCGGCAAGTGGTTATTGTGTGTATATATGTATAAAGTGTGTGTGTGTTTGTGTATATCTATATATATATATATATATAGATATACACACATCTATATATATATATATAGATATACACACACACACACACACAATATATATATATATATATCTCTATACAGTATATATATATATATATATATATACAGTGCATCCGGAAAGTATTCACAGCGCTTCACTTTTTGCACATGTTATTACAGCCTTATTCCAAAATAGATTAAACTCATTATTTTCCTCAAAATTCTACAAACAATACCCCATAAGGACAACATAAAATAAGTTTGTTTAAAATCTTTGCAAATTTAATAAAAATAAAAAAAGCTAAAACATACCATGTACATAAGTATTCACAGCCTTTGCCATGACACTCAAAATTGAGCACAGGTGCATCCTGTTTCCACTGATAATCCTTGAGATGTTTCTACAACGTAATTGGAGTTCACCTGTGGTAAATTTAGTGGATTGGACATGATATGGAAAGGCACACATTTGCCTATATGAGGTTACATAGTTAACAGTGGATGTCAGAGCACAAACAAAGCCATGAAGTCTAAGGAATTTTCTATAGACCTCCAAGACAGGATTGTATTGAGGCACCGATCTAGGGAAGGATACAGAAACATTTCTGCAGCATCGATGGTCCCAATGAGCACAGTGGCCTCCATCATCCGTAAATGGAAGAAGTTTGGAACCACCAGGACTCTTACTAGAGTGGGCCACCCGGCCAAACCGAGCAATCGGGGAAGAAGGGCCTTAGTCAGGGAGGTGACCAAGAACCCGATGGTCACTCTGACAGAGCTCCAGTGTTTCTTGCTGAAGAGAGAAGAACCTTCCAGAAGAACAACCATCTCTGCAGCACTCCACCAATCAGGCCTGGTAGAGTGGCCAGACAGAAGGCACATGACAGCCCGTCTGGAGTTTGGCAAAAGGCACCCGAAGGACTCTCAGACGATGAGAAACAAAATTCTGTGGCCTGATTAAACAGAGCTCTTGAACTCTTTGGCCTGAAAGGCGTCATGCCTGTAGGAAACCAGGCACCGTTTATCTTCTTGCCAATACCATCTCTACAGTGAAGCATGGTGGTGGCAGCTTTATGCTGGGGGGATGTTTTTCAGCGCCAGGAACTAGGAGACTAGTCAGGATCAAGAGAAAGATAAATGCAGCAATGTACAGAGACATCCTTGATGAAAACCTGCTCTAGAGTGCTCTGGACTAGGGATGATCGAACGGTTCGGGTCGACCATCGGTTTGACCCGAACATTGGCTGTTCGAAATTCGGCCGAATTCCGAACTTTTTGCGGTAGAAGTTCAGAATTCGGCCACCAGAACCGCCCAAAATGCAATGGGACAGGAACTGGGCTTTAAAAGCCCGTGATTGGCCCAGAAACATCAGTAAAAGCCGATTGGAGTGACTAGGGGGTCCAGAGGCCAATCAGGAGTGAATACGCCCCCCATACGCCCCCCAGTATATAACATAGCCCCGCCAAATCTCTAGCACTGTAATAGAGAGGCTGTGGAATAGAGTGGAAGCTTTTCTGTCACTCCTGCTGCTCCAGTGTCAATTATTAGTGTGAGGAAAGGGATATGCAGTGTAGTTATATAGTTAGATTCAATAATCTAGTTTTTGTAGGGAAAGTGTCAGGGTGACCATAGTGTAGTTTAGGATGAACTGACTCTGCTATGCCAGGGTGACCAAACTCTTCCATGTCAGGGTGACCGTAACGTAGTTTAGGATGAACTGACTCTGCTATACCAGGGTGACCCCACTATGCAGATTCTGGGTTAGGGGTATACATATATATATATATATATATATATATATATATATATAGAATAAAAAAACACCATCTTGAAGCCCTAAAACCCAATAAATGCCCCTAAAAAGTGCACAGGGTTCTGGGTCATGCCCCAGGGACTATTAATCACAATTCTTAAAAATTGTCCTTTTTGATAGAGATATATATATAAATATATGTGTATATATATATATATATATATATATATATATATATAGAATCAAAAAACACAATTTTGAGCCCTAAAACCCAATAAATGCCCCTAAAAAGTGCCCAGGGTTCTGGGTCATGCCCCAGGGACTATTAATCACACAAAAAAAAGTTCAGATGTCATGCCTGCCCCCAAAGACGCCCAAAAAACACCCAATAAACGCCTGAAACAAAAACGCCCAGGTGTGAAAGGGGGGTAACACCATCCCTGCGCTACTGAAATTCTAAGAAAAATTATCTTTTTTTTCTGGTTCTGGACATGCTACAGAGCTGAAACTTTGTACTTTTTAGACCCCCCAGACACTAAATCCAAAGAAATCTCATTTTTTTTTCAATAGTTTTTTCAATAATTGGCTCTCTATCAAAAACAACAATTTTTAAGAACTTTTTTTGTGTGATTAATAGTCCCTGGGGCATGACCCAGAACCCTAGGCACTTTTTAGGGGCATTTATTGGGTTTTAGGGCTTCAAAATGGTGTTTTTTGATTCCAGAAGTTTGGGTCCCATTGATTTCAATGGGGTTCTGGAATCCGAACCGAACTTTCGGGAAATTCGGGTGTTCTGGTCGAACCGAACTTTTCAAAAGTTCGATCATCCCTACTCTGGACCTCAGATTGGGACTAAGGTTCATCTTCCAACAGGACAATGACCCTAAGCACACAGCCAAGATAGCAAAGGAGTGGCTATGGGACAATTCTGTGAATGTCCTTGAGTGGCCCAGCCAGAGCCCAAAATTGAACCCCATTAAACATCTCTGGAGAGATCTGAAAATGGCTGTGCACCAACGCTCCCCATCCAAACTGACGGAGCTTGAGAGGTCCTGCAAAGGAGAATGGGAGAAACTGTCTAAAAATACGTGTGTTAAGCTTGTAGCATCATATTTAAAAAGGCTGTAATTGGTGCCAAAGTTGCTTCAACAAAGTATTGAGCAAAGGCTGTGAATACTTATGTACATGTGATTTTTTTTGTTTTTATTTGCAATTAATTTGCAAAGATTTCAAACCTACTTCTTTCATATTGTCATTATGGGGTATTGTTTGTAGAATGTTGAGGAAAATAATGAATTCAATCAATTTTGGAATAAGGATATAACATAACAAAATGTGGAAAAAGTGAAGCGCTGTGAATACTTCCGGATGCACTGTACATATATAATGTATAATTTATATATACATTTATACCTTTTGCACATTCTGATTTTATGTTATAGTAGATTTATGTGGTGTTTTCAGTAAACACACTGGGAAAGTGTTAGCTGTAATTTTTGCCTGTGTTATAAGGCATATATATAAAATATTTTGAGCACTTTATATACAGGGTTTAGTTGGCGATTGTGCTGATAATTTTTCATTATTTAAAAAAAAATAATAATAATAATAAAAAAAAAATATTTACATATAAAAAATAATAATAATAATTAAAAAATATAGTACATATATATATATATATATATATATATATATATATATATATATATATATATATATATTTATATATGTGTGTATATATATATATATATATATATATATATATATACACATATATATATATATATATATATATACACTATATTTTTTTTAATTATTATTATTTTTTTTTTTAGGGGCTGGCTGGTATATTCACAGCTAAATTCAGAGAAAAGTAGACAAAGATGTAGCTGTGATTTATACTGTATCGTGTGTGTGTGTATATATATATATGTACAGTGAATGTATAATATATTCTCATATTGTATTTATCACTCCTAACTTCCAGGGAATTGCACTTTAAAAATGTTTCAGTCCGCCATTATGCAGACGCCCAGAGCCAGCAGAGTATGTTTGTGTCTCTGCTGCATGCCCTTATTCTTGCAATGTCTACATGGTTAGTACTTACGTTTGATGAGGTGTCCTGGCACAAGACAAGTGGAATAATTCCTTAGCAAGGCATTTACTTATTAAAACATAGTTTGAGAGGTGTAGGGAGTGCTGTGATGTAATGAGAAATATCGTTGTATGTGTTGTTCTTGAAACCCGTTTGGCTGAGAATTAATTCAGCGTAGTCTGTGGTTTTGACGTGGGCCCCATTACGAGGGCAGAGTCATGACAGGGCTGCTCGTAAGAGCTCAGGTGACAATATTCTGTGCTTGCCTAGAATAGCAGAGCTGGAACATTTACGTGCCAACACCAATCTAGACCCAGGCAGGTGGGCGCCACCGTTTTGGCTGTTAGCTTAGTCATTTATTGCTTGGCGCCATAGCCCATGAGGGCCTGCCCAGGCCTCTTGATTTAGGCTTTAGCACCTACCTTTTTAAAGGGTTGGAGTTGTTAGCTCAACGACCATTGTAAAGGACCTGGGTACCCCTTTTAGTCTTCATTGTAGACCTGACCTTTGTAGACCCAAGTCAAAGTGGAAGTAAACCCTCCTATCATTTTCAGCCAAGGAAGCTGCCATTTTGGCCTCTGTTTAGTCTTCAACTGCTATGGTGCTGTACATGTGACCAGTTATAACAGCAGCCTTTGGATGGTTTGACAGTTTGGTTGAGAGCACAACCAGTGTAACTGTTTTTTTTAACGGTTAAAGTGATAGCTTTACTTTATTTTTAACAGCACGACCTCCCTGGCATGGTTAGTCCTACTGATAGCCAAGGTTTCATCAGTCTAGCTCTCAGGATCATTTGGCCTTCAGGCTGGCTGTTGGCCAGGGCAAAGTAAAAGAGCCCCCCCCAAAAAAAGCTCAATTTGGCACTTTATTTTTTCCCCTGCCATAGCATGACTAATTTTGCTATTTCTAACCAATCTGTTTAATCTTGCAAAATATTAAATTCTATTCATGGCATTGTGTGGCAACTAAGTGCCGCATCACTTTTTTTTTTATCTTGTATGCTTTCTTTCTACCACATTCACAGATGTTCTTAGTTCATTGATTGGTGTTCTCATTGCAGTATATGATTATCTCACAGTGGCTCTTGTTAGATCTTTTTTATTAGCATGGCATGTCAAAATGGGTATTGTTACTCTGGAATTTTATTATGTCATTGACAGGCATTCTCAGTGTGGCATCTCACCTAGTCATTATTGGACGTTCTTAATCTGAAATCTCACAATGATGAGGATGGACGTTTGTATTTGGCATCTCACAATGATGGTTATGGGCAGTGGCGGCCCGTGCATAGCGGGCGCCAGGGCGCCGCCCCCCTACCCCTAAAAAAAAAGAAAAAAAAAAAAGAAAAAAAAAAAAATGACAGCGAACAAATAAAGTTTTTTTTTTAAAAAATTGGGTTCGCCGGCCTTTGTAAGGGAAGTGGTGGCTAGGGGGGGGGGGGGGGGTGGGGTTACGTCCCAGAAGAGGCGCCGATCGGCAGCCTTCTGGGGGCGTAACCCGATCGCAAGTCCTTGCGATTGGACACCCCCACTTTCGGATATCCTGGCTGTGATTGGTCCAGTCTCCAGCCTGGACCAATCATCATCCAGGACATCCGATCCCTGACGTCACAATGGGGGCGGTGCCGGTGCGTGAGTCAGTCACTCACCGTCACCGCCGCTCAGAGGACGAGGGAGAAGCCGCTCTCCTTCCCGCCGCCGCCGCAGAGAGGATCGAGGAGGGAAGAACCCGCCACCAGGTAAGTGCATTACATTGAAGGGAGCACGCACGCTGCACTCTGCATTTATTGGGGTACATTGCTGTGGCACTCTGCATTTATTGGGGTACATTGCTGTGGGCACTCTGCATTTATTGGGGTACAATGCTGTGGGCACTCTGCATTTATTGGGGTACATTGCTGTGGACACTCTGCATTTATTGGGGTACATTGCTGTGGGCACTCTGCATTTATTGGGGGACAATGCTGTGGGCACTCTGCATTTATTGGGGTACAATGCTGTGGCACTCTGCATTTATTGGGGTACATTGCTGTGGCTACTCTGCATTTATTGGGGTACATTGCTGTGGGCACTCTGCATTTATTGGGGTACAATGCTGTGGGCACTCTGCATTTATTGGGGTACAATGCTGTGGGCACTCTGCATTTATTGGGGTACAATGCTGTGGGCACTCTGCATTTATTGGGGTACAATGCTGTGGCGCTCTGCATTTATTGGGATACAATGCTGTGGCACTCTGCAATCATTGGGGTACAATGCTGTGGCACTCTGCAATCATTGGGGTACAATTCTGTGGCACTCTGCATTTATTGGGGTACAATGCTGTGGGCACTCTGCATTTATTGGGGTACAATGCTGTGGGCACTCTGCATTTATTGGGGTACAATGCTGTGGGCACTCTGCATTTATTGGGGTACAATGCTGTGGCGCTCTGCATTTATTGGGATACAATGCTGTGGCACTCTGCAATCATTGGGGGACAATGCTGTGGGCACTCTGCATTTATTGGGGTACAATGCTGTGGCGCTCTGCAATCATTGGGGTACAATGCTGTGGGCACTCTGCATTTATTGGGGTACAATGCTGTGGCACTCTGCAATCATTGGGGTACAATTCTGTGGCACTCTGCAATCATTGGGGTACAATGCTGTGGCGCTCTGCATTTATTGGGGTACAATGCTGAGGCGCTCTGTATTTATTGGGGTACAATGCTGTGGGCACTCTGCAATCATTGGGGTACAATTCTGTGGCACTCTGTAATCATTGGGGTACAATTCTGTGGCACTCTGCAATCATTGGGGTACAATGCTGAGGGCACTCTGCAATCATTGGGGTACAATGCTGTGGCACTCTGCAATCATTGGGGTACAATTCTGTGGCACTCTGCAATCATTGGGGTACAATGCTGTGGCACTCTGCAATCATTGGGGTACAATGCTGTGGCACTCTGCAATCATTGGGGTACAATGCTGTGGGCACTCTGCATTTATTGGGGTACAATGCTGTGGGCACTCTGCAATCATTGGGGTACAATTCTGTGGCACTCTGCAATCATTGGGGTACAATGCTGTGGCACTCTGCAATCATAGGGGGACAATGCTGTGGGCACTCTGCAATCATTGGGGACAATGCTGTGGCGCTCTGCAGTGATTGGGGACAATGCTGTGGTGCTCTGAATTGAAAGGGGCATGCACGCTGAACTCTGCATTGTGGGGGCACAGCACAGTGTTTATTGCATTGAAGGGGGCACAGCACAGTGTTTATTGCATTGAAGGGGGCACAGCACAGTGTTTATTGCATTGAAGGGGGCACAGCACAGTGTTCATTGCATTGAAGGGGGCACAGCACAGTGTTCATTGCATTGAAGGGGGCACAGCTTCAAAGTCACGCAATTTTTTTACTGCGTTTTTTGGCGCGAAGCAATACCTATTACATTTTTCTTTTTGCGCCCCCCCCCAAAAATTTTGAGCACCAGCCGCCACTGGTTATGGGCATTCTTAAAGTGGCATCTCAAAGTACTATTGATGGGCATTCATATTGTGGCATCTCAGAAGGCCATTAATGGGCATCCTTGTTGCTTGATCTCACAGTAGCATTAATGGGCATTCTTGTTGTGGCATTGCACTCAATAGGCATTCTTGCAGTGGCATTTCACAATGATGCTAATGGACAATCTTAACAAGTGCATTGATAAACAGTTTTCATGAAGGATATCATTATGGTATGAATGGGCATTCTTTCTGTGGCATCTCACAGCTGCATTGATACACATCTTTCATGCAGCATATCACTCAGGCATCAATGGGCAATATTTCTGTGGCATCTCACAGTTGCATCGATAGGTATTCTTCCTGCAGCTTATCTCCCAGGCATCAAAGCATAATTTCCCTGTGGCATGGGCATTTCTAATATTGTATCTCACAGTTGCATTAATGGGCTTTTTTGCTACTGCATATTCACTGTGCTTTACTTTTGTTTAATAAATTATGCTATGAATATATTCTATACCAGTGTTTCCCAACCCTTTTTCACTGGCTTCAGCCTTGCTTCTCTCCTGTGAACCCTCCTTCCCCATGCAGGTCTCATTACCCCTGCAAAAGATATATATATATATATATTTATATTAGGGACCGACCGGTTATCGGCAACGCCGATATGCGGCGATATCGGGGGCCGATATGCACTTTCCCCGATATATCGGAATTGGCCCCGAAGGTTACCGATATTCCAGGAAAGTGCTTGTACCGGAGTGATGCCTGCAGCTAAAGGCATCACCCGGGGACCGGCGTCCAAAACCGACGGTCAGCTGTCTTGTAATGACAACCGATGCGGCTGAGAAGCTTGGCTGTCATTACAAGGTGCCCCTCCCCCTCCCGCCACCTTCCGCAGCTCGCCCGGGTCTCCTGTCCCACCGGGAGTCCCGGGCAACCAGCCTGCACAGCCGCCGAAGACCCGATCAAAGCCGCATTCGGGTCTGCTCGGGTTTCCATGTAAAAACCCGGAAGTGATGTCATTTTAAAAAAACTTACAGCATTCAAAACAACCAAACCTGGCGTTTTAAATGCTTTTAAGTGCAGAGGAGGGGTTTAGGGTCTTTTAGACCCCCAGATCCCTCCACAAGAGTACCTGTAAAAAATAAAAAAAATATTTCTTTTAAATGTCTGAAAATATCGGCAGATATCGGCCGATACCGATATGCGATGACCAAAGAAATCAGTATTGGCAATAAAAGAATGATATCGTTCAGTCACTAATATATATATAGTGGGAGATTAGCTCGGTGGTAGGCGTGGATGACCCCTTTGGGGGGGTTCGTTACACAGGGAAATAGCCGAGAAGTGGTTGCAAACAACAGTTTGATTTATTCTTGCAGTTTACTTCACACAAGTGCAAGCGTCAAAACAGCAAAATAAAAATAAAACACAAAATAAATCCTTGCCTCTGTGGGCGGCTACCTTCTCACGCTGGAACCTACCTAAGAGTCTGTCCCCAACCTACTGTTGGGCAGACTTGGCTGATCATACAGCAGACTCTCAATAGTCCATGTTTTATCTCTTCACACAGCACATGTTCATTTAACCTGTCCCTTTGTTTGTCTCTTCACATAGCAAACAGTTCCTTTATTTCTTCCACATAGAAATAGTTAAAGACCTCACCTTGAGTAGTCTTCACACTTGTTAATTTCCCCTTCACACAGGAAATGTCCATTGGTTTCTTTTCACCTAGAAACGATTCAAGACCTCACTTCGAGTAGTCTTCACACTTGTTACCCTCCTCAGCGCACATGGCTTCAGGAGGTCTTCTCCCATGCTCACACAGCTTTCAGGGGGCACCCATCTGACTGTCCTCCTCTCCCAGCCCACACGGCGACAGGAGGCAGCAATCCTTAGACTTGTCTGGACAAATTATAGAGGCCTTCATTTTCTCATTCTGAACAGCTGAATGGTTTTCAACTTCCTGCTGGCTATCTCTGCAGCCAACACCCTATAGTGATTGGTGAACTTTCTAAATCAGGTGGAAATGTATCTCCTGTCTGTGACTACATCCACAGATTTACCTGACTTCCTGTCACAATATATATATATATATATATATATATATATATATATATATATACATATATATATATATATATTTATATATATATATATATATATTTATATATATATATATATATATATATATATATATATATATATTATATATATATATATATTTTTTTTTTTTTAACTTTTATGCAACATGTTACCCCACCACTTCATATTCCTGATATGTGCCTGTTGTACAATATACTTGTGTAAAAAAGTATCTTGTTCTCTTAGTATTTCTTCTTTCTTTGTGTAAAATACCTGGTGATCCTGCCAGCCCCCCTGGTTTCCTATTTCAAAACAACCACACTAGGCATAAGAGCAAATCCATCCCAGTGTGGTTAGTTTTCTGGCTGTGCTGGGAGAACAAACTAACTGACTGTCATCCAATGATAGGACTTTTGCTGCACAGCCATTCATTGGGAAGATCATTGTACTTCTGTTTCTCCACCCACAGCTCTCTGAGCTCCTTAAGCAACAGAGAACAGAGGTCATGTGATCACTTGTAGAAAAAAAATAAATAAGGTGTATTTATAATAATTTTTTAATGTTCAGTAATGCTTTGCCTTTCATCTCTATTTTAAACTAAATGGGTTAGTTTACAAGGTGAGGGCTCACATATACTTTAATGTCATTTATTAGCTGGTTTGGTGAACAGAGCAAGATTTATATTCGTCAGGTTACATTGCAGTAATTGGTAAGTCGAGATCACCCATGTTATGTCCAGGTGGATGGGTGTTTGTTTTGGGCAAATAAATAAATCTAAATCCAAAACCAGAAATGTAATATACTGTATATTGCAGCTTACCGTTCCTTAGATGTAGTGGCTGCATTTGTTTTTTATATCAGGTTTTTTTCTTTATTTCCACCTAGTGATTCTAACAGTAACACAGTAACCCTCTCAACGACTGAGCCCGATTAGGGCGAAACGCGTTAGGGTTGTGTCTATGGGCAGGGACTGTTGAGCAACAGACCTGGATATAAGCTTTTTCTGAAGGAGTGAAGAGATCAGATTGTGACTGTTTGCACACAGATATTGTGATGCAATAGCATGAGAATGGGATCTTATGGCTGGCATCTGTCAAACACCAGACTGGGGAGGATGAGAGGAATCTGGAGTGGTGCTCAGCAAAGTGGATGTTCATAAACAGTCATTTGTGTCAGGGATAAAAAACATGACTATTGAACATCCTATTCTCAAAGCGAAACTACACCATAAACCAAAAATACTATTTATAATTGATTTTGCATATTCAAAGCAAACTCGCCCATCCATCTATGTCTCCATGCTTTGTTTTGCTGAAAAATCACTTCGAAAAACACCTTCTAGCATTTCTGGCCATGGCCATCAAGATGATTCATGTAGCATTTACTTATTGGAGTCCATCTGCCCCTAGCTCAGGCATGCAGACAGGAGGGCGTGCTTAGCTGAGAAAACCCCTCCTCCTCTCCTCCCCATCTGAAGTCTCCTGGGATGTATGACATTTGCCTAGGCCTGGAAATTAGGAAGTAACTGAAGAAGTGAAATCTAACCACTTGCTGACCGTCCCACGTACATATACTATGAGGCCGCGGCTCTTCTGCGCGAAATCACATACCCATACATTATTTTGCGCTTCCGGGTCCTCTGACGACCTGCTCCTGCTGTGATTGGACATGGCGGGAGCCAATTAGTGGGTCCGGTAGACCCTATGTCAGCCAGGACCTGCCGATCGTTCCCGAGAGGCAAAACGACGGTCTGCCTATGTAAACAAGGCAGATTGCCGTTCTGCTAGTAGGGGAGACAGAGATTCTGTGTTTCTGTACACAAAGCACCCCTCACAGTTAGAAAGCACTCCCTAGGAACAAATTTAACCCTTTACTCGCCCCTGATTAGAGCTGCATGAATAATCGTTAAAAAAATTGCGATCTCGATTCACTCCCCCTCACGATATAAAACTGCATGTCCTCGATTCTTACAGAGCTGTTCTCTGCTCACTCGCAGCTGTAAAAAAAAAAAAAAAAACGGACTTTTTTAGGCGTTTTTTTGCAGGTGTTTGGAGGCAGGCATTGACATCTAACAAAAACACTTGTAATCATTATCTGCCAAAAAAGAAGCTCTTGTACTTTTTTCGGCTTCAGGCATTTTGCTTCAGGCGACAAAACGCTGATATGTGAACAGGGGCCATTGAAATAAATGGGATTTTGCTTGTTGGGCGTTTTGAGACTTCAGAGATAAGCGTTTTACGAGCTGAAATACACTCAGGTGTGAACAGGGCCTTACTACGTTCACATCTTGGCGTTGCTATTTAGGCTCCGTTCACATGTAGGCGTTTTGGGGCGTTTTTGGGGAGTTTTTCTGCTCTAGGATCAGCTCAAAAAACGCCCAACAAGACAAATCCTATTCATTTCAATGGCCCCTGTTCACATCTGAGCGTTTTGACGCTGTGAGCAAAACGCCCAACGCTCAAGAAAGTACATGAGCTTCTTTTGTGGGCAGATTACAGGCGTTTTTATTTTTTTCCATTGGTCACTAGTCAACCTAAAAACGCCTGTAAAAACGCCTGTAAAACGCCTGAAAAAACGTCCATAAAAACGCCTAAAAAACGCCTGTAAGGCTACGTTCACATCTTGGCGTTGCTATTTACAGGCGTTTTTTAGGCGTTTTTTCAGGCGTTTTTATGGACGTTTTTTCAGGCGTTTTACAGGCGTTTTTACAGGCGTTTTTGAGCAGGCGTTTTTAGGTTGACTAGTGACCAGTGGAAAAAAATAAAAACGCCTGAAAAAACACCTAAAAAACGCCTGTAAGGCTACGTTCACATCTTGGCGTTGCTATTTACAGGCGTTTTTTAGGCATTTTTTCAGGCGTTTTTATGGGCGTTCTTTTCAGGTGTTTTACAGGCGTTTTTACAGGCCTTTTTGTGCAGGCGTTTTTAGGTTGACTAGTGACCAATGGAAAAAAATAAAAATGCCTGTAATCTGCCCAAAAAGAAGCTCATGTACTTTTTTGAGCATTGGGCGTTTTGCTTAAAATGTCAAAACGCTCAGATGTGAACAGGACTTATTGAAATGAATAGGATTTGTCTTGTTGGGCATTTTTTGAGCTGATCCTAGAGCAGAAAAACGCCCCAAAAATGCCCTAAAACGCCTAAATGTGAACAGGGCCTTAGAGTGATTTGTACGCAGTGATGGCTGGGGGTAAATGAACACAGAAGACACACAGTTGGACTTACATTGCTACATTGTCCGTGTTTGTAGCTAAAAACTCTGATATGAAAAAAGCCGGTGCACATGTTTATCATTAGTTGTCTTTCTGTGTATCCATTCGGAGACAAATCCCCAAGAATACACATGGGTTTACTTGTAACAAACCTGGCAAACATATAAATTGCACGGTGTGCTCCATTAGTCTATGCATGGGTCTGTCACTCAAGTTGGGCACATATCTCCCCTGTCCAAGTCTTCCCATCATGGCTCATTATCTACATCCTCTCTTCATTCTTCATTCTTCCTTTCTTCATTCATTCTCTCGCTTCAATACCGGGCACTTTTACCCCCTTCCTGCCCAGGCCAATATTCAGCTTCCAGCACGATCACATTTTGAATAACAATTGTGCGGTCATGCAAAGCTGTACCCAAATGAAATTTTTTAAAAAAAAATTCACACAAATAGAGCATTCTTTTGGTGGTATGTAATCACTGCTGGGTTTTTTAAAAAACAAAAAAAAAAGACCAAAAATGTTGAAAAAAAAAAGTTTTTCTTAGTTTTAGTCAAAAATGTTTTAAATAATTATTTTTTTTCCTTTACTGATGTGCGCTGATGAGGCTGCACTGATGGGCACTGATGGCAGCACTGATATGCAGTACTGATGAGCACTGATAGGCGGCACTGATATGCAGTACTAATCAGCACCGATAGATGGCACTGATGGGCGCTGATTGGTGGCACTTATGGGCAAAGATAGGCGGCACTGATGGGCATTGATTGGCGACACTGATAGGCACTGAAAGGCAGCACTGACTTGCATCACTGATGGGCACAGATTGGCCCCACTGTTGGGCACAAATTGGAGTCACTAATGGGCACAGACTGGCAGGGCTGCTGTTAGAAATTGCGGGGCCCCGTACAGACTACCTGGCAGGGCCCCCCCAAGAAAATATTAAAGATATATTTAGCTAAAATTACAACAAAATCACTATTAGCAGACACAAATATAACATAACTCGCATAATTCCTGCTAAATCCAGGGAAAAAAAACTATGTTAAATAAAAATGAAGATGAGATGAGAAAAATATACAGACTGGGCAGTTGGAGCTCCGGGATCAGAGAGAGACAGAGGACGAGAAACAAAGATACAAATAAACTCCTGAGCAGAGATAACATTAGAGCCAGTGCTGGGAGGGGGGCCCACACAAGGTAGGGGGATTAGTGAGAGACGACTGTCTCTTTCTCAGCAGATAAAAGCTGATAGCAGGGAGAGGGACAGATCAGATTCAGGTGCTGGAGGAAGATTTTTGTATTTTTTTGTCCATCACTAATCCCCCTCTGTGTGGGCCCTCCTGTGTGCTCGGGCCCTCTACAAGAGGGCTGGTGGTCCCCCCCTATCAGCGGCCCTGCAGACTGGCATCACTGCTGGGCACTGTTAGGGCTGCACTGATAATCAGGACACTAATGGTCAGTGCCCTGATTGCCTGTAAAGGTCTTCCCTGTGTGGAAATGTCGCTGATCGGCTCTCCTCTCCTTCCATGCTGTCAGTGAGAGGCAAGGAGAGCGGATAACTGGCATTCCTTGTTTACATGTGATCGGCTGTGACTGGGTACAGTTGATCACATAGGTAAAGAGCCGCATCATCAGCTCTTTGCTGAGATTGGGGTTGTGCCATGTCCCAGTGACACAGCGAGACCACGATCACCGCGCTTCGTGCCCCTGCAGGCACACAAGTGCAGAGAGACTGGGGCGACGTTATATGACATCTTCCCAGAACATTCTAGGGGCCAATTTCATGCTACTCTTATAAATCCTCAAGTTTGGGAACTGGATTTCCCATTAACTAGCTGTATAGGTGTTGACATGATGCATATTTATGTATTCTGTTACATGTCTAGGGTTTATGACTTGATACACATTCATTACTTACTGTGTGTTACAGGTTTGGATGTATTGAAATTATAATACCTATATCAGTTACTTTATGTAACTTTCAGTATTTCATTAACATGTACTGATGGATATACAGTATGTCTTCTGAGAGATCACATGACAGTTAACAGTTTTTAGTTATGTTGGTCAAGAAGGATAGTATATCATTTTTTTTAAGAATACAGTAAAACCTTGGTTTGAGAGTAACTTGGTTTAAGAGCGCTTTGCAAGACAAGCAAAATTTTCAAATAAATTTTGACTTGATATACAAGCGATGTCTTGATATACAAGTAGCCTCAAGTCAGAGCTAAGTATAAAAGAGAAGAGAGGCGCCTCTAAGTGTAGCAATATGGTTAAATTTAATGAAGGTACAACATTTAGCAACTCACATGGTTGATGATTGGAACAGGCACATCTAAGGATGCAGGCATCAGGGGTAAAGCTGTCCACATAGACCATCCTCCTCACCGCCATCTATGTCATCCCTTCCATGCTGCCCCTCGCTTTCAGATCACTTTACTGCAGGGTGGTCTTCCCGGTCAGGATTACAGACTGGCAGCCGGAGGTGCAGAAGATAGTCTATGTGGACAGCTTTACCCCGGATGCCTGCATACTTAGATGTGACTGTTTTATTAATCAACCATGTGAGTTGCTAAATGTTGTACCTTCATTAAATGGAACCATATTGCTACACTTAGAGGCTCCTCTCTTCTCTTTGATACTCTGTAGCTCCTGCTGGATTTTGCTTCTAATCCCCTTATGGAAGCGGCTATTTGTGGATGGACATTTTATGCAACCTATCGCAATGCTATAATCTTTTTATATGGACTATAAACTGAAGGACTTATGAATAAATGGTTGTGGAACGAATCATCTGAGTTTCCATTATTTCTTATGGGGAAATTCGCTTTGATATAAGAGTGCTTTGGATTACAAGCATGGTTCCGGAACAAATTATGCTCGCAATCCAAGGTTTTACTGTACTGTTAATATAAAAGTTATTTTTTTTATATTTTGTATATTATTTATTTATTATTGGTACTTACTTTATATAGCGCTGGCAGTTTACCCAGCACATTACATATATATTGACTTCCATCCCTGCCCTTGAGGAATTTACATTATAATTTCATACATGTTCTTTCTTCTCTCTTTGTACCAGGGGTTCCAAGCACTTGTAAATTCACGGACAGTTTGTAAAAATCGTCCGATTTACAAATGGACAACTGCAGCCTGTAAAAATTAGGCAGTGGGCTGGCTTTAGAACTGTGCATATGCAGTTCCAAAGCTGGACGCTCTCGGGCAGGGCTCAGGTGGGCCTATACTGGGGACAGGCATGCAGTGATGTCATGGCACTGCTTGACACCTTTTATGAATAATAGGACTGGAGGCATAGGGGGAACCAGGACTCTTGAGCAGTGGGAGCTTCTGTGATAGGAAATAAAAACATGTTAGTGTTACACATACAAAGTACTTGGCATGCATGGATTTAACATAAAAACTGAATACACGTTAAAGATGTACAATATTCTACTTTTATAAACTTACTTTCTTAGAATATCTAAATTTTCTTACATAGTTACATAGTAGGTGAGGTTGAATAAAGACAACAGTCCATCCAGTTCAACCTGTGTAGGTGTGTGTGGCTGTAATCATCTCACATAGCCCTGAATGTTCTGATCCTTGAGATGTACGTCTAAGAGTCTTTTGAAAGCCACCATACTTCCCGCAGAAACCACCTCTTGTGGTAGAGAATTCCACAATCTTGTAGCTCTAACAGTAAAGAACCCCCCTCTTTGCCTGAGGTTAAAATGCTTCTCCTCCAGACGCATTGTATGCCCTCTAGTCCTCATGCAGTCCTTCCGACTGAATAGCTTTTTTTTATGCTGAGATCACCATTGAGATATTTATAAATTGCTATCATGTCCCCTCTCAGGCGTCTCTTCTCCAGGGAGAATAAATCAAGCGATTGCAGACGCTCTTCATAATTAAAGTCCTCCAATCCCCTATTTAGTTTAGTTGCCCTTCTCTGGACCCTCTCCAGCTCCAACACTAATTTATGTCCTCTAGTATTAGTTGATGTAAAGGGAAACTCTGAAATAAAGTGCAATGTTGCAGACCTTGATGTACGTGGGAACTCTGATTAAAGAGGAAAGCTGTGTACTGATGTAAGGGGGGCTCTGGTGACCAAAGATTACCTTACATCAGAGTTCTCCTTTACACCAGAGTCCACAGTGTTCCCTTCTACATCAGGGTCCTCTGAGTTCTCCTTTAAATCAGAGTCCACAGTGTTCCATTTTACATCAGGGTTCGATGAGTTCCCCCCTTGCACTGTAAAGGGGAACTCTGCAGGCTCTGATGTAAGGGGGAACTGTGTGCTGGGTTATATTAATCTGATCTTCATGTAAAACAAGACATTTGGTTTTTTTTGCCTTTGCTTATCTCACTACCTATATGTTTGTAGCTTAAATATTAATATTTGCACTAAAACAGTCCTTTTGGCTAATTTTTTTAACTGTCAGTAAAAAAATTGGCTCTGCCAGTTAATTTTTTGTGTCATGCCAGTTAATTTCACTTCGGGAGGTTGGCAACCCTGCTTTGTACTCAGGGTAGCAGGCTCTGAGACTCTGTAATAGTTTTGTACATCTGAGAGTCTCACCCCGCTGTAAAAACTGGTGTCAATTTTGCAATGTGGCGATAAACAGCAACATTTGACATAAATGGAAGAACTAGTCAGGTTAGGTAAAGATAATTATATAGCTCTACAATTTATACAGTTTTACATACTGCACATTCTCATTAGTCCCTGCCCTCAAGGAGCTTACAATCTAAGGTCCCCATCTCACATGCGTACATATACATACTAGGCCAGTGGTCCTCAACCCTGGCCTACAGGGCCCACTAACAGGCCAGGTTTGCAAGATAACTGAAATACATCCCAGGTTATATCATTTGCTGCTCAGTGATTGCAGTACTCTAGTCTGCATCTCCCCAAGGTAATACTTAAAATCTGGCCTGTTAGTGGGCCCTGAGGACCGGAGTTGAGGACCACTGTACTAGGCAGTGGCGGCTGGTGCTCATTTTTCTGGGGGGGGGGGGCGCCCCCCCCCAGCCAGCCAACCACATAAAACACTCCTCCCCATCGCTTGATCGATCAATCGCCCCTCAGGCCCCCCTGCCAGCCCCTGCCAGCCCCTGCACTTACCTAATGCAGGCGGTGGCTTCTCCCCCTGTGTCTCCTCCTGAGTCCTGGCAGTCACTTCTCCTCCCGGCCAATTAGGAGTTTCGGACTCGTGGCCAATTAGGTCTTAGGATTCACGGCCAATTGGGACTCAGGACCTGTTTCCTGATTGGCCGTGAGGAAAAACAGGAAGACGTTAGCGAATATTAATTTGCTAATGTATCAGAACTGGGTGGGGCTTAGGGCGCAGTGCTCTGCGCCCCGAGCCCATCCTTTCTGAAGCCCATTAGAGCCTCCAGGTCTATTTATGGGCTTCTAAAAAGAAAATACTTTGGAATCCATGTGTCAGGTGCCCTGCATGTAGATTAGAGGCCGGGCGCATGGATTGGGGGGGGGGGCAGCGCCCCTGCGCCCTTAATGGACGCGCCGCCACTGATACTAGGACTGATTTAGACAAGAGCTAAAATAACCTACCGGTAGCTTTTTGGGGTGTGGGAGGAAGCTGAAGTACCCAGAGGAAACTCATGTAAGCACAGGCAGAACATGGAAACTCCAATGCAAAACGTGTCTTGACCAGGATTCAAGCTCTGGGTGCCTGTGCTGCAAAGCAGAAGTGCTAACCACTAAACCACTGGACTGCCCCTTTTGTTTTCTGTAGCCGACCCTTTTGGAATACCCAAGACCCCTTGAGATGCCACATAGCCCCTGGTAATAAAACACTGTTTCAGACCATCAAAGGTCTAGTAAGGCATAAAATATTCCCGTCACTGCCAATATGGACATGGTGCAGATCCTTCTGAAATATTCAGCGTTGTATTCTTCAGATTTGATTTGTTATCATATTTTTCGTCATCCTATTAACCCTTACTCCTCCACTGCCCACCACCCACTCAGCTCCCTAGTCCGTATCACAGTCCCAAACCCCCATCCTGCCTGGTTTATGATAAACATCTGTTTAATATACTATCCCCCGAAGCTGACGGAAAGTGACAGCTGCTTTCGCTGCCTTGTGCGTCTCTCCCAATATGTTTTCAATTACTCAGATCCGGCTGCTGTCCCACCCATCTCCCCCCCACAGCACCCTGCAGGCACCCGCCAGAAAGATAAATTCATTAAATGTTTTATTTACCTCTATCGGGAAATAAAGCGCCTGAAAACATAACCAAATCTTGGCAGCACATGAAGAGGTGTACTTCGCCCGTTACAACTGAAATATAATCTGCTTATATTTTGGCTGCCCTGGTCCCCCCCCCCCCCCACCTTCATCATCATGCTAATGACATTTTTAAATTAAACCTTTCTGTTTTCATTATATCCTATTTTAGATTCAATGATGTCATCACTGAGTCTCTGTGCTTCTCTATGCAATGAGGGTGTTCTGCGAAAAACACAAACTCGCCAAAATCTCCTACCACATCATTTCGGTAGCCTATACACGGCGGTACACAAAGAGTTGAGTGTTTGGACAGAACAACGGGTAAGTATGAAAAAAACTGTCACCGCCCTGGAGGTGGCCATGTTTTTGATTAGTAGCGGGCAGACTAACAATGTCCGCTCATTATATCGTGTACCGGAGTGTATAGGCTGCCAGTGTTCTGTGAAAACAGCAACTTGTCAAATTCTCCAATTATTGCTGCTGTACAGTCACCGGAAATGACGTGGTTGGAAATTTTGGCGAGTTGGAGTTTTCGGCAGAACACCGGCTGATCATAGCGGGTGGGAGGTTCCAGCAGGGTGCTGTGCAGAGCTTTCTGAGAACATCCCAGCACCCGGCCTCACTACTCCTCTCAAGAGCCATCAGTCCTGATGAAAACAGTGGACTGGCTCTTTGGAGAAATTATGCAAATATGCTTCACAACCAGGGGCTGACTGGCAACATTCGGGCCCAGGGGGCAAGTACAATCCAGAGGCCCATGGTGCAGCGACTTGGCCCCCCTCCCACTCTCCCTCTTCCCGGCATCCTTCTGAACCCCATTCCAGGCTGAAGCTCCGCTCCAGGTACTCTCTATCCACCGGCTACCCATCCGGATTCCCAACCTGGCCAACAGGGGGTGGTTGGGGGGAGCTGGGACAGCTCAATTGGGGCTGGCATGGGGGAGAGTCTCCAGTGGGGCATGGATCTGGCTTCTTAGACACAGTTTACACCATCCATGCTTGGGGGGGGGGGGGGCTGCGCTCTGTCCTTGTCTTCATCCTGCACTCAGTAGTTCAGCAGTGGAGACTTTATACTTCTGTTCATCAGGAATCCTTTAGGCATGTCTGTGGCAGAAGCAGTGCAGCCCTTTTACAGGGCATCAGAGCGGCCCAGGGGGCAATTGCCCCCCTGCCCCCTGGCCCAGTCCTCCCCTGTTCACAACGCAATACAATTAGATTTTAGTGTCTGCAAAAATGTATGAAAAATTATATCAGTACATCTTCTTAGATGTATTGATGTTCTTCTCCACTCGGTGTAGGTTTGTGTCCCGACCCCAGTTTGTTCAAACTCACCAGGTGGAGATGACCCCTAGCTTCATTCACATCGGAGCGTATTGATATACTGGTGTTTTTCTGGCATTTTTTTAAGCTTTTTTGCAGCTTTTTACAAGCTTTTTTTTTTTTAAAGCGTATTACAAACGTTTTACAGCTTCAGGAGTTTTTGTTTAGCCAATAGAAAGCACTAGAGGGAGAGGAAATTAGAAGTGGAGAGCTGCTGCTTGAGCAGAAAAAGAGCGACAAAACGCTTGAAAAATTCTCAAGTCAGGCATTTCTATTGAAGTCTATGGGGCCAAAAAGCTTGTAATCTGCCAAAAAGAAGCTCAGGTACTTTTGCTTCAGGCGACAAGAACGCTCATATGTGAACAGGGGCCATTGAAATGAATGGGACTTGGCTTGTTAAGTCTCTTAGAGCTACAAACTTCGAGCAGAAAATCGCTCAGGTGTGCATGGCCACTCTCCTCTGCTTACAACCGCTCTTCTACAGAACCAAGGGACCGCTCTCATGCAGGGAAGGATAAAACAGATGAGGATCTCATAGTGTATACTATAGTTTATTAAAAATCCATAAAAAAATAATAAGAAACACATTCACATTTGTTGGTGCCCACCCCCGCACTCAGGAATCATTTGCCGGTTGTTTATACCAGCCTTTTTCAATCAGGGTGCCCAGACACCCTAGGGTGCCTAGAGGCTTTTTCAGGGGTGCCTTGGCAAAATGTCTAAAAATTTACAAAAAGTTTTATAGAAGCCAGCAGGTGAATCAAGCCTGCTTTTTAGTTACACAAAGCCACAGGTTTTCATTATACACCATTACGACTTTCCAGACACCGGCATCCTATCAACCAATGATGTCATCAGTTAAAAAATGTCTGTTGCCTCCACAGAATTCTTATTTGACCCTCCTGTACTCCTCTCCCTCACCACTAGGGTGACATTAGCTGACTGATAGATAGAAATGGAGGAAGAAGAGAAACACTTGAATACTAGTCAGTACCAAGGTGCAAAAGTGTATTTGCTTCGGAAGAAAAAGCCACCTTTAACGTTGGGTGTCTTACTTGTCGGTGTTGCTACATTGTGTAAAACTATTAGAATAGTTTTTTACATTTTATAATGGGGTGCCTCGAGACTTAATTTTAAAAGAAGTCTTGAGATTGTCTATACTTTTAACCACTTGCCAACCGCTCACATTACTACCACTGCGGCAGGTCGGCTCCCCTGGGTCACTGGACTCCTAGTGACCTCGGCGGCGCGAGCGCCGCCGGAGGCTCGCTCCCACTGTGTTTAGACACAGTGGGAGTCGGGCCGGAGGAGGTGATTGCCGCCTCTCCTCCCCGATCATCGGGGAAAGTGTGAGAAGATCCGCCCGTTTGTGTAAACAAAGCAGGCGGATCTTCTCTGTGACAGACAGGGAGAGATCACTGGATTCAGCATAGCTCTTTTTTTATTATTATCGCAAAAAATAAAAAGCGCAGAGGTGATCAAATACCACCAAAAGAAAGCTCTGTTTGTGGGGAAAAAAAAAGAATGTAAATTTTGTTTGGGTACAGCATTGCATGACCACACAATTGTCAGTTAAAATTACGCAGTGCCAAGTTGAAAAAAGTGGCCTGGTCATTGAGCAGCAAAATCTTCCGGTCTTAAAGTGGTTAAAGGGTGCGTTGACTGAAAAAAGGTTGAGAAACACTGGTTTATACTGTATGTGAACCACCGCAGTTCTGCCGCAAAAGCTGGCATGCTCTATTCCGCGGTTCGCAGACCAGAGAGGACATGCTAGCCCCTACGTGTACGTGTTTCCTCTTGATTTGGACATCAACAGGAGGCGTCTTAAGAAATTTGAAGAAATTTGATTTTATGGAATGTGTTTTATAACAGAAAGCAGAAAATATTGTTTCTTTTTAAATTTTTCGTTTTTTTTTTTTCTTTACTATAATTGAAAATAAAAAAAACAGTGGTGATCAAATACCACCAAAAGAAAGCTCTATTTGTGCGGAAAAAAAATGACATAAATGTAATTTGGGTACAGAGTTGCATGACTGAGCAATCGCCAGGTAAAATAGCGCAGTGCTGAATAGCTAAAAATGGCCTGGTCATGAAGGGAGTAAAATATTTCGGAGGTCAAGTGTTTAAGGAAAATGAAAACTATTACTGTGACTGTTTAAAAGTGTTACTTTGAGTTGAGATTTAACTGGTTGGTTGCTAACTGCATCTGAAACTACATATCCATCTAAGACTACCCTGTCCACAGAGTGACAACAATGCAATGATTTCACTGCAGAATAGTCAGGGGCGTATCTGCTGCAAGGCAGCGAGGCGTTTGCCTTGGGCGACATTTTTGACCACTACGACGCGGTCGTCCAGTTATGGGAGGGCGTCTATTGACGCCCTCTTAAAACCGCACTACCCCCCCCCCCCCCCCCCCACGTGCCTGTTGCAGCACACACCTGACATGACCTTCAGACACAGCGGATCACAGGTCGGGGTAAAGAGCCAATTACAGCTCTTTACCAGGTGATCAGCTGTGTCCAATCACAGCTGATCATGATGTAAATACACGTGTCGGTAATCGGCATTCCTTTCCTCAAGCTGTCACAGATTTAGGAGAGGAGAGAGTCGGTAACCGGCCAATGTAAAAGGGGATATCTACATTAATAATCAGGACTGACTGATCATCAACAGTGCTCATCAGTGCTGCCTATCAGCGCCAATCAGTGCTGCCAATCAGTGCCCATCAGTGTTGCCAATCAGTGCCAAAAAGTGCTGCAAATCAGTGCCGATCAGTTCTGCCAATCAGTGCCCATCAGTGCTGCCAATCATTGCCAATCAGTGTTGCCAATCAGTGCATCCTCATCGGTGCCGCCTATCAGTGCCCATCAGTGCCCATCAGTGCTGTCAAACAATGCTCATCAGTGCCGCCTATAATTGCCCATCAGTGCCGCCTATCAGTGCTGCCTATTAGTGCCCATCAGTGCCGCCTATCAGTGCCAATCAGTGCCCATCAGTGCTGCCTATCAGTATCCATCAGTGCCCCCTATCAGTGCCCTTCAGTGCCACCTATCATTGCTCATCTGTGCCGCATATCACTGCACCTTTATTAGTGCCGCCTCATCAGTACCCACCAGTGCCGCCTCCTCCTCTGCCCCGCTGACCCCATAACCTGCTTCATTGACCACATATGTGGCACTTGGATGAATCATGTCTCAGGGTCTGATGAGGAAGCCTCTGCTGTTCACTGTGAATGGCTGCAGCTTCATCATCAGACCCTGAGACAAGAACGGTATACCGCGGCTGCAGTGGGACAAATTTAGATGGGGGGCGCCCGATTTTAGTGTTGTTTAGGGTAGCACAAAACCAAATACACCACTGCAAACAATGTAGTCACTACTGTGTTAGTGCTAATGACAGACTGCAACATATACTGTATGTCATTTTTTATTTTTGCCCAGAGTTCCACTTTAACTTTTTTTCAGAAGGGACAGAGTCACTTTAAAGCACTTCTTGGAGTCAGGGTTGGTTCACACAGCACTCCTTCTTTCAGATGCAGTTCTGCGCTGTGTGACTTTAGCTAATTTATTTTGAAAGGGCTGAAACCGCACCACACCAGAAGTAATGCATGCAGTACTTTTGGAAACTCACTGCAATGGGATTGCACGGTACTTCTGTACCATCAGATCAGGTGTGGGCAAACGTACTGTGTTTGCGACCTGCGTTTGGGGTGTCAATAACGTAACATTTACCGCTTCAGATCGCAACTGCAGTGCGTTTTGAAGTAGGTGCGGGAAACACACACAGAACATGAGTTTCCCACTCTACTTTCTGGTGTGAACTGGCTCTCAGGGCTGGCTCACACAAGATGCTTCCCAGTGCATTTTTAACCACTTTAAATCCGGAAAGGATTTGCCCCCTTAATTATCAGGCCACTTTTTTCAACTTGGCACTGCATGACTTTAATTGAAAATTGAGCTGTCATGCGACGCTGTACCCAAACGAAATAGAGCTTTCTTGTGGTGGTATTTGATCACTTGTGTGATTTTTTTTTTTTTTTTTTTTGGCTATACACAAAAAAAGAGCAACAATTCTGAAAAAAAAAATCAATATTTTTCACATTCTGCTCTATAACATTCCCTAAAAAACATTCCCCGTTTTTTTCTTCCAGAACGCAACCAAACGCTTGTAAAAGCAATGGAACACACATTGTCCTGAATGACAATAAAGACTTTTCAAGTGCCAAAATAAAAAACAGAGGAAAAAATGCACTGGAATGCATCAAAAAGTGACTGTGTATGTATGCAAAAACGCATCTGGAATGCAGAAATTGTGGTGTAAACTATAGACTATAGTGACTATTTATAGGTGCGGTGCCACCGTCTAGCCACACCCCTGACGAGTCATTGTATGACGCAACGCGTCGGGATTGGCTGACGGCTGGCGCATGCGCAGACGAGGGACGCGGCGGCCATCTTGCTGGTGGGAAAACCTACTACAGATCGCCTGTATGTATTACAGATCACTTGTACACTCAACGCTGATGCCTGAATTTCTCATGTAAGCTGCTTTCTTTCATTCTAATAAAAGGTAATGTGAATTACTGCACTATGAGGGGCACTTTTGCTTTTGTTTCCTGAGAGCAACAAGGCTATTGAAGGTGCTTCCAGTTTGCAGCTATAGGAGGTTGAAAGAGGGGATTGGACTTCACCTACCATCTATCCACTTACATTTACTTTGGGCGCTGTGTGCCCCTTTCGGGTCTATACTGCTGGTAAGAGTGTTTGGTGACTTTATATGGTGGTGGACCCTTCTTTCTCTGCACTTTTATTGGACTGATTGTCCTTGCCAATATTTGAGATTAGCGCGACACCTTTTTACCACTGTGCTTTGGAGATTTTGTATTCATATCTTTTGTGTCAGCTGCTTTTCATATATGATTTTATTGCATTGATTTATGTTTTAATATTAGCGCAGCAATTTTATCTATTAAGTGGTGTGAACAAGCCCTTGGTTTTAAGAGAACGCACATGAACCATATAACATTATTCCTATTGCTGACTGATTGGGGGAGCATGTTGACATATTCCCTATAAAAACAATAATTTTTTTAAATATTAAAATGTAAAAAAATGAATATTAAAATTAAAAAAAAGAATATTAAAAAAAAAAAAAATAGTTAAAATAATACTAAAACAGTGACAGGTTCCCTTTAAAAAATAGATTTTTTTTGCCTTTCCTGGAGCAGATATTACATGATCTGCTGACAGCGTAGTCTAAGCTCTCATTAAAGGAGTCTTAGTCTTCAGAGCGAAGGCACGAGGTGGTGTAATCTGTCCCGCGATGACCAGACTCCGCTCCCATCCAACTTTCTGTCGCCACTCTATTGTTTTTCAAACAAAATGCCTAATTTCTTGGAATGACAACAAGCCACTTGGCAGGTCCCCCACCTAGATTTTTTTTTTTTTTTTGTCTTCTGGCATATCACACTCCGAGATTGATAAACCTATGTTATAAGAAGAAAAATCTAAACCTTACTGGGGGGAATGAGCGGCCACAATCTGCAGCCAGCAGCTGCCTCCTTGAATAACGATCCGTCACATGTAATGGTGCCTGACAGCAATAATACACATGACGCAAATAGCTTTGTATCTGTGCAATCGGGGGTGTGTATGTGTGTGATTGTCACTGTTACCTCTCATACACATACAGTCATGGACAAAAATATTGGCACCCCTGCATTTCTGTCCGATAATGCACCACTTCACTCAGAAAATTGTTGCAATTACAAATGTTTAGGCATTCTGATGTTTATTAATTTTGTTTGTATTGATTTGACACAAAAAAGCAAAGAAATAAAAAGCCAAATCTGACACATTCCATGCAAAACTCCAAAAATGGACTTCACAAAATTGTAAGAAATAATTGCATTCTAAGTTTGTGATGCTCCTGTAATTTGTAATTAAACTTCCCTGTATGAAATAAAAAGTGCTGACAATATATACTGAACAAAATTATAAACGCAACACTTTTGTTTTTGCCCCCATTTTTCATGAGCTGAACTCAAAGATCTAAGAAAACCAGGATTCATCCGTGAAGAGAACACCTCTCCAAAGTGCCAGACGCCATCGAATGTGAGCATTTGCAAAACTAATCAAAGAGTTTGCCAAAACTTACAGTGCCTTGCGAAAGTATTCGGCCCCCTTGAACTTTGCGACCTTTTGCCACATTTCAGGCTTCAAACATAAAGATATAAAACTGTTATTTTTTGTGAAGAATCAACAACAAGTGGGACACAATCATGAAGTGGAACGAAATTTATTGGATATTTCAAACTTTGTTAACAAATAAAAAACTGAAAAATTGGGCGTGCAAAATTATTCCGCCCCTTTACTTTCAGTGCAGCAAATTCTCTCCAGAAGTTCAGTGAGGATCTCTGAATGATCCAATGTTGACCTAAATGACTAATGATGATAAATAGAATCCACCTGTGTGTAATCAAGTCTCCGTATAAATGCACCTACACTGTGATAGTCTCAGAGGTCCGTTTAAAGCGCAGAGAGCATCATGAAGAACAAGGAACACACCAGGCAGGTCCGAGATACTGTTGTGGAGAAGTTTAAAGCCGGATTTGGATACAAAAAGATTTCCCAAGCTTTAAACATCCCAAGGAGCACTGTGCAAGCGATAATATTGAAATGGAAGGAGTATCAGACCACTGCAAGTCTACGAAGACCTGGCCGTCCCTCTAAACTTTCAGCTCATACAAGGAGAAGACTGATCAGAGATGCAGCCAATAGGCCCATGATCACTCTGGATGAACTGCAGAGATCTACAGCTGAGGTGGGAGACTATGTCCATAGGACAACAATCAGTCGTATACTGCACAAATCTGGCCTTTATGGAAGAGTGGCAAGAAGAAAGCCATTTCTTAAAGATATCCATAAAAAGTGTTGTTTAAAGTTTGCCACAAGCCACCTGGGAGACACACCAAACATGTGGAAGAAGGTGCTCTGGTCAGATGAAACCAAAATCGAACTTTTTGGCAACAATGCAAAACGTTATGTTTGGCGTAAAAGCAACACAGCTCATCACCCTGAAGACACCATCCCCACTGTCAAATATGGTGGTGGCAGCATCATGGTTTGGGCCTGCTTTTCTTCAGCAGGGACAGGGAAGATGGTTAAAATTGATAGGAAGATGGATGGAGCCAAATACAGGACCATTCTGGAAGAAAACCTGATGGAGTCTGCAAAAGACCTGAGACTGGGATGGAGATTTGTCTTCCAACAAGACAATGATCCAAAACATAAAGCAAAATCTACAATGGAATGGTTCACAAATAAACATATCCAGGTGTTAGAATGGCCAAGTCAAAGTCCAGACCTGAATCCAATCGAGAATCTGTGGAAAGAACTGAAAACTGCTGTTCACAAATGCTCTCCATCCAACCTCACTGAGCTTGAGCTGTTTTGCAAGGAGGAATGGGCAAAAATTTCAGTCTCTCGATGTGCAAAACTGATAGAGACATACGCAAAAGGTGGCGCTACAAAGTATTAACTTAAGGGGACTGAATAATTTTGCACGCCCAATTTTTCAGTTTTTTATTTGTTAAAAAAGTTTGAAATATCCAATAAATTTCGTTCCACTTCATGATTGTGTCCCACTTGTTGATTCTTCACAAAATATTAGTTTTATATCTTTATGTTTGAAGCCTGAAATGTGGCAAAAGGTTGCAAAGTTCAAGGGGGCCGAATACTTTTGCAAGGCACTGTACCTGAGAAAGCCAAAATCCTTTTAGGAGAATGTGCTGTGGATAGACAAAACAAAATTACAGTTTTTTGGTAAAGCCCATCATTCTACCGTTTTCAGAAAAAAAAATGAATACAGTCACTACAGTCAAACATGGTGAAGGTTCACTGATGTTTTGAGGTTGCTTTGCTGATTCAGTGCTTCAGGCACCAGATGTCTTGACCATGTGCATGACATTATGAAATCTGAAGTCTTCCAAATAATTCTGTGGTGCAATGTAGGGCCCAGTGTCAGAGGTCATGGGTCCTACAGCAGGACAATGACCAAAAGCACATATCAAAAAACACACAGAAATTGATTTAGACAAAGCGTTGGAAAGTACTGAACTGGCCAACAATGAGTCCAGATCTAAATCCCATTGAGCACCTGTGGAGAGATCTCAAAATAGCAGTTGGGAGAAGGAACCCTTCCAATCTGACAGACATGGAGCAGTTGGTGAAAGAAGGTCCAAAATTCAGTAGATCGGTGTAAGAAACTCATTGATGGTTACAGAAAGCAATTGATTTCAGTTACTTTTCCCAAGGGGTGTGCAACCAAATATTAAATTGAGGGTGCCAATAATTTTGTCCTGTCCATTTTGGAGTTTTGCGTAGAATGTGTCAAATTTGGCTTTTTGTTTCTCTGCTTTTTTGTTTCATACCATACCAATATAAACAAAAGAAATAAACATGAGAACGCCTAAATATTTGTAACTGCAACAATTTCCTGGGCGATGTGGTGCATTATCGGACAGAAATGCAGGGGTGCCAATATTTTTGGCCATGACTGTATAAAGCAGGATTTAGCTTGGGATACTCATTTCTGTTCTATGCTGCCTATCAGTTTGGCAAACAGTGAAGGATCTCCCATTGACATCCTGACCTGAAATTTCAGCTGGTATGCAAGGGGTATTGCAATCAGTGGCGGCTGGTGCTCCATGGGCCGGGGGGGCAGATGGACCACACCATATCCCCCCCGGACCACACCAGCTCCAGCCCCCGCACACCCAACCCCCCCCGGTCGCCGTCTCACTTACCATGGGCAGGAAGCGGCAGCAGCTTCCCCCTGCGTCTCCTCTGTGGGTCGGTCTTCCCCTGCGCCTCCTCCCTCCTCCTCCTCCTTGGCCAATACCATGGCTTCTCCTTTCTGGTCTCAGGACCCGCTTCCTGATTGGCCAGGGGGAGAATCATTGTGGCAATAGCGAATGGTCATTCCTCCATTCGCTATTCATATTCATTCGCTATTGTCACACAACTAGGTGGGTTCTCTGCGTCCGGTCCCACCCTTTTTTGAAGCCTATTAAAGCCTCTGGCTCTAATCACGTGCTTCCAAAAAAAAAAAAAACCCATTTGAATCCATGTGTCCGGCGCCCTGCATGTAGATTAGGGGGCCTGACGCATGGATAGGGGGGGCCGCCACTGATTGCAATGTAATATTAGGAGAGACTACAGGTGATTAGAGATGTACCGAACTGTTCGCCGGCGGACAGTTCCCGGCGAACTTAGCATGTTCGCGTTCGCCGCTGCGGGCGAACATATGTGATGTTCGTTCCGCCCCCTATAATACATCATTGAGGCAAACTTTGACCCTGAACTTCACAGTCAGCAGGCACATTTCCAGCCAATCAGCATACCTCCCTCCCACACCCTCCCACCTCCTATAAATAAGCAAGGGCAGCATCCATCTTAGATCATTCTGAAGCAGTGTGTTAGTGAGAGCAGGGAGAGTGTTGCTGCTGCTGCTGCTGTTAATAGCTAGGGACAGTTGTTAGTCAGTGTTCCTGGTCTTGCTAGTCAGTGTTCTTGGTCCACTACTGCTGTAAGGACAGCATCCTGACAGCACCCCAAAAAGCCATTCTAAGGGCTGGTATTTGTGTAATTTTTTATATATATATATATATATATATCTAGTGTCCCCAAAAGCCCTTTTTAGGGCTGGTAATTGAGTATTTTTTTAATATATATATAAATATATATATCTATTGTACACTGCAGTTGCCTGCCCGCTGTGTGTGAGAGGCCACAGACCCACCACAGACTGTACTGTGTGCACACCACACTCATTTCGGGTGGCACAGGCACAGTACCTTGCATTTTAAAAAATATATTTTTTTTCCTCTGTCATAATTGCAGTGAGTGCTGTGTCAGGTCCACAGAGTGCACTGTAACCACTGCAGTGCACTGCCCACCACTGATATATATATATGGTGGCACAGCATCTTGTTGCAAATTGAAAAAAAAATATATTTTTTTATTATTGCAGTTGCCTGGGCTGCCAGTGACTGTCAGGTCCACAGAGTGTACTGTGCCCACTGTAGTGCCACTGCGTGCCCACCCACCACTGATATATATACGGGGGCACAGCAGCTTGCAAAGTAAAAATATATATATTTTTTTTATAATTGCAGTTGCCTGGGTGCCAGTGACTGTCAGGTCCACAGAGTGTACTGTGCCCACTGCAGTGCCACTGCCCACCCACCACTGATATATACGGTGGCAGGCATGACTTTTTTTGGATTAGTGTCTGGGGGGGTCTAAAAAGCGTACCTGTGAAGTTTCAGCTCTGTAGCATGTCCGGAACCAGAAAAAAAAGATCATATAGGTGTAAAAGGGGTTCCCACCATCCCTGCTCTACTGAAAAATGATCTTTTTTTCTGGTTCTGGACATGCTACAGAGCTGAAACTTCACAGGTACACTCTTCACAGGTACACTTTTTAGCCCCCCTAGACACTAAATCACACAAAAAAGTTCTTAAAAATTGTCATTTTTGATAGAGAGACAATTATTGGAAAAATAAAAAAAAAAAAAAAAACGAAAAAAAAAATGTCTTTGTATTTATTGTCTGGGGGGTCTAAAAAGCGTACCTGTGCAGTTTCAGCTCCGTAGCATGTCCAGAACCAGAAAAAAAGATCATATAGGTGTAAAATGGGTTCCCACCATCCCTGCTCTACTGAAAAATTATCTTTTTTTCTGGTTCTAGACATGCTACAGAGCTGAAACTTCACAGGTACACTGTTTAGACCCCCTAGACACTAAATCACACAAAAAAAGTTCTTAAAAATTGCCATTTTTGATAGAGAGACAATTATTGGAAAACTTAAAAAAAAAAAAAAACTTAAAAAAAAATGTCTTTGGATTTATTGTCTGGGGGGGTCTAAAAAGTGTACCTGTGAAGTTTCAGCTCTGTAGCATGTCCAGAACCAGAAAAAAATAGAATTAGGGTTAGGGCTAGGGTTAGGGTCAGGGCTAAGGTTAGGGTTATTTTTAGTGCTTAGGGTTAGAAGGTTAGAGTTAGAGGGGTAGGGGTAGGGCTACTAACTCTAACCCTAAGTATCTCACCGTAACCCTAACCCTAGCCCCTAACACTAAACCTAACCCTAACCCTCTAACCCTAACCCTAACCCTCTAACCTTAACCCTAACCCTCTAAGCCTAGCCATAAAAATAACCCTAACCCTAAACCTAACCCTAGCCCTAACCCTAACCCTAGCCCTAAGCCTAACCCTAGCCCTAACCCTAATTCGTATTGTTTTCTGGTTCTGGACATGCTACAGAGCTGAAACTTCACAGGTACACTGTTTAGACCCCCCAGATGCTAAATACAAAGAAATGTTTTATTTTTATTTTTTTTTTTAATTTTTCCAATAATTGGCTCTCTAACAAAAAATTACAATTTTTAAGAACTTTTTTTGTCTGATTCAGTGTCTGGGGGTCTAAAAAGTGTACCTGTGAAGTTTCAGCTCTGTAGCATGTCCAGAACCAGAAAAAAAATTAGAATTAGGGTTAGGGCTAGGGTCAGGGCTAGGGTTAGGGTTATTTGTAGTGCTTAGGGTTAGACGGTTAGGGTTAGAGGGGTAGGGGTAGGGTTACTAACTCTAACCCTAAGTATCTCACCGTAACCCTAACCCTAGCCCCTAACACTAAACCTAACCCTAACCCTTAAAGCCCAGTTCCTGTCCCATTTTGGTCGGTTCTGGTCTGTTTGCGGTTGTTTGCGGTGCGTTAAACGGGAGTTTGGTCTGTCACTGTGAAGCGGGCGTAACCCTTACACTACCTGATCGATACAACATCATACCTGATCGTATACACACACTGGATGTTTTAAAGCACGTTATTCCAAACAATTTAGGAATGTTAGGTGATTTATGCCCTTTATGGAATAAAACCCGACTCTGCGTCAACTACGTAATTTTCCATGGGAGTTTTGCCATGGATCCCCCTCTGGCATGCCACAGTCCAGGTGTTAGTCCCCTTGAAACAACTTTTCCATTACTATTGTGGCCAGAAAGAGTCCCTGTGGGTTTTAAAATTCGCCTGCCTATTAAAGTCTATGGCGGTTCGCAATGTTCGCCGGTTCGCGAACATTCGTCGATGTTCGCGTTCGCCGTTCGCGAACGGCGAATTTTATGTTCGCGACATCACTACAGGTGATTACAAAAGTAAAAATGTTAGTAGAATTTCAGCTTTAATATCACTTTAGTAGTGGTGCTTTCAATCAATAGATTCCTCACATGTCAACATAATTTGCAACAATATAACTAAAAATTAAATTTATTATTATGAAGCTGTCCCTGAGCTTTATAATAATAATATAATAATACATGTTCCTCCGGACTTTTCCTAGGTTAGGATGATGTCATCAGTCTGCTGCAGGCAGGAGGAAGCGTTTCCCCAGTCTCCTCTCCTCCAGTGATCAGTGCTTTGTAAAGAGGAAGTCACATGATGATCGTGTGATCTCTGAGCTGACTTTCCAGTCCAGGAAGTAGATGATGACCTTGAATGATGCCTGAACATAGATGGATCTGTCCTTCTGGATAGAAAAGCAAATGAAGACATTGTCAGGAGAAGTACTATGATCTCCAGTAGAGGTAAAAAAATACCTGAAAGTTTTACGCTCCTTCCACACTAGTGCCCCCGCCCCCCAGCCTCCTGTTTTTTTTTGCCTTTCTTTTTTGCTGAACAGCAACTTTGCATTGTGAAGTGGGCCACAATGGCGAGCAAGTTCTTTGACTTGTAGATGCGGCACGTTCCCATTCACTTATATGGGAGAGTCTGACAGGTGGCGCAACCTGTCAAACTCTGTAGGTAGTTTTAAAAATGTGTACACACCTGACCGAACGTTTTGAGGGGGATTGGTAAGAATGCAGATCAGCTGCTTGTTTTTACCACCCCTGGCCACTTGTGTGAAAGAAGTCTTAAACTTATACATTACTTAGCATGCATGCTCTGAAAAAAATATATCTTATGACAGGTCCACTTTAAGAGAATTACGGACTCTGCCATTGCAACTCATATATACATTGAATTGAATTTTTTAAAAAAAAAAAAAAAAAGCTTTATCAGACAGTATAAACTGCGGTATAGAAATCTTGGCCATCTGATGTATATTATATAGATCCAGCATATGATGTATATTACAAGAAGGATGTTTTGGATGAGTGACAGTGTACAGTTTTACTGATCATTAACAAACTCCCCACAGGACCATAACAGGAACTTATAAAACATAAAGCAGTTTTTCAGATTTTTATGTGTCCTATTTCCCTTTGGGCTGCATTTGTGCAATCCTTCATATAACACACAATCAAAACAGCAAAATAGTGATCAATAAAATCTTCAGAAGCAAAATCTCCACATGAAGGATTATTTGCACAAACATTGATTTTCCACTAACAGGACAGATGGTGGGATATGAATGTGTGTGGGTGCATTGGGCAATGTAGCATACTTGTAGCAAGGTGTTAGGACCTCAGTCCTAATATGTGATATCCATTTTTATTCTGATCCAACGGAACAGGGGATCAATCTAGGATCCCCTGCTGAAACCGAACCGAGGGGGCCCATGTGACAGGGGCCTTACTGTGAAGACAGGAAATAATGGTTTTAGCAAAACACCATAGAAAGTAAAGGGGACTTTTCATATACCTCTGATAGACCTGATATACTTAGACTTCCAAAATCAGTCACAAATATATACATTGCTTTTATTCAACTTTTATAATAGTAACACACCCATAAGGGCTATAAAATCACATCTGCAATATATGAATTGAACAATAGTACATATGTGGGACAAAAAAGACAATACAATATATATATAAAATAAAAGCCAAAGTCTGCACGTTTCGTGGGGATCATTCGCTTCTTCAGGACTCTTCTGGTCTCAAATGTATATTGTAAATTCTTAAAAGTTCTACAAAGGAATCATATCTGTAAATTTAAAAAGCAAGAAATAATAATACATTTAGACTGGATTTTATTAATATTGTGAATATGATTGTATTTATATTTATTCAATTATTATTTGTTGATTTTTTTCTTAACTTACAATTATGGTTCCTTTGTAGAACTTAAAGAAGAGTCTTAAAGAAGCGAATGATCCCCATGAAACATAGAATTTAAAGAAGAGTCTTGAAGAAGCAAATGATCCCCGTGAAACTTAGAATTTAAAGAAGAGTCTTAAAGAAGCGAATGATCCCCATGAAACATAGAATTTAAAGAAGAGTCTTAAAGAAGCGAATGATCCCCGTGAAACATAGAATTTAAAGAAGAGTCTTAAAGAAGCGAATGATCCCCGTGAAACATAGAATTTAAAGAAGAGTCTTAAAGAAGCGAATGATCCCGTGAAACATATAATTTAAAGGAGAGTCTTAAAGAAGCGAATGATCCCAGTGAAACATAGAATTTAAAGGAGAGTCTTAAAGAAGCGAATGATTAACCCCCTGTGAAACATAGAATTTAAAGAAGAGTCTTAAAGAAGCAAATTATCCCAGTGAAACATAGAATTTAAAGAAGTCTCGAAGAAGCGGATGATCCCTGTGAAACATAGAATTTAAAGAAGAGTCTTAAAGAAGCAAATGATCCCCGTGAAACATAGAATTTAAAGAAGAGTCTTGAAGAAGCGGATTATCCCTGTGAAACATAGAATTTAAAGAAGAGTCTTAAAGAAGCAAATGATTCCAGTGAAACATAGAATTTAAAGAAGAGTCTTGAAGAGGCGGATGGTCTCCGTGAAACGCGTAGATTTTGGCTCTTATTTTCATCTCATTTATATTGTATTGTCTTCTTGGTCCTCTACATGCACTATTGTTCAATGAAATATTCTAGACTATGTGATTTTAATGCCCTTATGGGCATATATTTATTATAACATTTGAATAACAGGTAATATATCTGTATTTTTACTGAATGTCATGTGTCTAGGTTACAATCAGAGTTATATTCAAAGTCCCCTTTAACTTGTACTGTGTTTTGTTATTTGACTTGCTGGGGATTATATTCCTATGGTACTATCAGTATAGTTATACTAACATCCCACCTTCAACACTACAATTGGTACGAAAAAAAATGATGATCTTTCCACAAAGACACAGCCAGGTTCTGAGGAACCCACATCCACCAGCTCCATCGGTTCTGTACTGATGGCACTGCTGGACATCTTCCAATGTGGAAGGGAAGTAAGCACAATGTGTCTTTCATGTGCTGCATTAAAGTAGTTGTAAACCCTCACATATACTCAGTGAAGTGAACAGCATCAGATGATACACAGAGATGAAATCAATCCTCCTACATAGGTTTTACTTGTTTTTCTGCAGCCCTCTCTTCCCTACACCCCTTCAAAAGGGCAGATTGTGTAAAAAAATCTTCTTCATCTGTCAGGAGTACAGAGGAAGGGGCAGAGAGGTTGCAGACACAGCATTTGAGAGCTGATTGGAGGAAAGGCACACAACCTCTTCACACAGTAGAAGAACTGTATTGTAAATAGACACGGGGCCATCTTACTGAATGGGCACACTGGGCAGTTGCCCGGGGGGCCCTATTTGCCTGGGGGACCCCACCTGCCCAGAGACTCAGCCCCAGCCAAGAATTAGTCCCGATTCCTGTGTGCATTCCGCCGCCGAACTTAGCAGGTGGCAAGCGCCTGTCGTCCCTGCGCTGCTATCAGGCCACATGGGCCGTGGAGGGGGAGCCCACAACTGCAGGAATGATGGTCTGACTCCACGGGAACAGACACACACAGGACAGTCGAGTCTGACTCCCGTCTGTGTGTGTGTTCACCGGACCCAGCCGCCCAACTTGGAAGCTGTCATTAGCCTGGCACTGCTGTACCAATAAATATCGTCTTATAATTTGCATTTTTATTCTTGTGGGTGATTGTGTAGGCGGGGCCCCAGTGTACTGCATTGCCCGGGGCCATTTAATGCTCTTAAGAGGCAACTGAATAGACAAGCTACCTGCTAAGCTCCCTCCACAAATTGATCTCATGGGTCAGGAAAACGTCTCAGAAGTGACACATGCTGAACGAAGCACCAGAGAGAAAGGACACATAGAGCTTTGGAGATAGACAAGTAAACACTACAGATATATACTATATTTTCATCCATGTCTTTATGGACTTTGCTTTGTGCACTGGTGCGCAGTCATGTTGGAACAGAAAGGGGCCATCCCCAAACTGTTCCCAAAAAGTTGGGAGCATGAACTTGACCAAAATGTCTTCGTATGCTGATGGCTTAAGACAGGGGTTTGGGGTCAGCAACCTTTTTCCACTTAAAGCGGTAGTATCCCACTTTTTGACACTTTTACCTACAGGTAAGCCTATAATAAGGCTTACCTGTAGGTACAATTAATATCTCCTAAACCGGCACGGTTTAGGAGATATTTGCAGTGCATGCAGCCTCTCGCGCGAGCGGCGCATGCGCTCTGAAGGTCCGGGGGGACCTTCAGTTTTACTTGCCGGGAGCTTGCCGGAAAATCACTCCCACGCGCATGCGCAGGAGTGACGTCGGCGCGGCTCCGGCCAATCACAGCGCCGGAGCCGCCGAACCCGGAAGAGACGACAAGGGATCATGGCAGCGCCCGCAGTGATGTCCGGGGGTCCGTGTCGGGGCTTCGTTCCAAGGTAAGTAATACATAATGAGCTAGTATGCGATGCATACTAGCTCATTATGCCTTTGTCTTGCAGGTTTTTTTTTTTTTGTTCGCGATTTTTGGGTTTACAACCGCTTTAAGGGCCAGATTCAATGTATGTGAATGCATGGAGGGCCGCATTCACTTGTGCCTATGGGAATGATTGACTATTCTTCCAGAAGCGCATTTGTGAAGTCAGGCACTGATGTGGACCAGAAGGCCTGGCTCGCAGTCTTCGGTCTCATTCATTCTAAAGGTGTTCTCTCAAGTTAAGGACTCTGTGTAGGCCAGTCAAGTTTCTCCATCCCAAATTCCCTCAGCCATGTCTTTATGCACCTTGCTTTGTGCACTGGTGTGCAGTAATGTTGGAACAGGAAGGGGCTATGCAAAGTTGGGAGCGTAAAATTGTCTAAAATGTCTTGGTATGCTGACGCCTTAAGAGTTCCCTTACTGGAACTCCACACCATAATCCCCCCTCCACAAAATGATTTGGACCAGTGCACAAAGCAAGGTCCATAAAGACATGGGTGAGCAAGTTTTGGGTGCAGGAACCCGATAGAACACCCGATAGAACATCTTTGGTATGAATTAGAGCAGAGACTGTGAGCCAGGCCTTCCCGTCCTCATCAGCGCCTGACCTCACAAATGCGCTTCTGAAAGAATGGTCAAACATTCCCATAGACACACTCCTAAACCTTGTGGACAGCCTTCCCAGATAAGTTGAAGTTGATATAGCTGCAAAGGGTGGGCCAAATATATATTAAATCCTATGAACTAAGAATGAGATGCTATTAAAGTTCATGTGCGTGTAAAGGCAGGTGTCCCAATACTTTTGGTAATATAGAGTATTTGAGCAAGCTGTATTTGTCTGAAATTGATCTTCTGGTAGGTGTGAGTATATCGCTTTAATCCAACCCGAAATGCTCACGATGTCCTTATACATAGAAACACACAAACACTCTATTGGGTGGGTCATTTCTTTGTCTCATATGAGCAAGACATTTGATGAAGACTATACATCGTGTGATTTGTACTTAGTTGCCTGCCTTGTCAGGACATTTTTAGTGTGTGCATAGTTTACAACGGATGGAGTCCCAGCATTTTTGTTCCCATTGGATACAATCTTAGGGATTTTATGCATATTAAAGTTTGCTGCTTTGCAGATTGAATCTTTATGTGGAAAAGCCAGCTCCTATGATGATGTGACATTTGTTTGGAACATCTTCTGTGAGAAGTGTGTTCAACTATTGAATTTTCAATTTTGGACCATTCAGAGTTGGAAGGAATATCACTGTACAACATTTCAACACCGTGTTCTGTTGACCAGACTGTGATGATAGTATGTTTTTATACAGATGATAACCAGCACAGCCTAAACTTATTTTTATGCATACTAATATAATTTTTGTGTGTTTTTTTGTTCCATAAATGTATTTTTTGATTATTAATAAGAATACAATAGCAGTTGTTGACCTGAAAGAATAAGTATGGGATACCACATACATTAAGATATTAACATATAAAAGTATATGCAATCAGATGAGAGAATTGGGAACCCTGGAAGGAAATAATAGAAAGGAGGGCCAAAGGAACAACCCCTACTGCATAAGAAAGTGTGTATATATTGCGTACCTTGTTGAGCATTGGAAAGACAGTGTAGTCCACTAGTACTCATAGCATTCTGGGCAGACTCGCCAAGCCAAGCTAACTTGCTTCCACCCGTTCCTCCAAAACACCCACCGGGACCACCCTATCCCTCTTCATTACCGAAAAGGGCTTAGTGACATGTCCTCCCAGCCACTCATTGTAATATCTTCTTCCAGGAGTTTAAGCAAGTCAGGGGTTACACCCAGACCCAGAGCACTTAGGCCAACTAGAATAAATGAAAAGGACTAGATATAAAGAAGAAAGAGAAAATAAGGAAAGGGGAAAGACAAAGAAAGAAAAATAACAAAATAAAGGGGGGCTATGGAGGGAATGGGGAAAGAACTAGGAGGGGGAAAAGAATGGGGTGGCAGTGGGAAAGAAAGGGAATAAGATAAGAATAAAAAAAGAAAAGCTGGGGGACACAAGTAAGGAGATTCCTACAAGACACGAGCAAGTCGGGAGGGGGGAGAAAAGCTAGTGGTGCAAGGGGAACAAAAGAGTGCACATGGGAGTCTCAGAGTAGAGAACTCAGAGAACTTGGTGACTCTGTGGTCTTGCAAATGGTGAGATTGTAGAGAGCAGGCTGATGTCTGTGAGATGCGAAGCTTCTGACACATGGTCCGCAAGGACCTACTCAGGCTGGACTGGAGATAGCTGACTTATATTCTGCTGTTGATCTGTAGTAAAGCCAGCAGGCCCAAGTCTTGGTGTATTGGGTTCATCTGTCTTGTTTAGTATGGATTATCTCTTTCACGACTGCCACTTTCTTAATATGGTAGAACTACTCCCCCACCAATGGACAGGGACACACATTCTAGCCACTTCAATGGTGGATTTTTTTTATTTTGCTGGAGTTTTTGGGGTTGCCCCAAGGACACAAAGTCTCAAATGGGGTATGTTGTCATACATGCATAACTCGAAGGAGGGTCAAAAATGCCTGATCGGTAGGTAAGCCCAAATTGAAATTCGATTTGTTTAGGATAGCGAAGGTGTGTCAATGTGGTCTCAGAAGTGGCTTCCTTGGAAAAAGAGTCCAGTATGTTAATAAATGGCCATTGATCAGCCAGGTCATTTCTGCCTATGTCTGGTGGGAAATCCAGATTTACGTGAACTCGGGTTAACCCATAATGGATGAAATAGATTACATTTTGCAAGCTTGAAATAAGCTGCAAAGAGCAGATCCCATGAGTGGGTAGTCTTGAGGTAGATTCAAGGGGTTAGAAAGAGAACGACTGCTTTATAGCAACCCAATCCTTGAAGGAAGAGTGAAAATGCCAGTCAACAAACTTTGTGATCTGGCAAATCCAAACATTTTTTTGCATTGTCAGGGAGGACAATACTGCCCTTGTTTTAGGGGCAAGATGTATCCTATGAGATAGCCCTACCACATAAATGTACTAAAAATCTTTTTTAAACACATAAAATGAGAGGGGTAAGAAGATCAGAATAGTTTGCATAAAATCGAGTATACAGTATGTGGCTGCATATTCATCTTTAAATTGACCACTCTCCCAAAACCAGGAGAAACAAGATGATCCAACATCTTAAGAGCTTGCTGGAATGTTAATAAAAGATGGTGGAAGTTACAATGATTATGTCAATGCAATTGCTCCCCTTTTCCAAGTAAGAGGGAAGTGCCGCTGGCAATCTTCAACTACATCTACAGGTAGTTAGACATTTAATGCATGGGACTTGGAATAATTCATTTTTAGGCTGGAGAGACATTGGAAGTGCTTGATATCTTTTGGTAAGTTGGGGAGGGCGATAAGTGGTTCTGAATGAAATAACAACATAGTGGGGTTGATTTACTAAAGGCAAAAAAACGGCGCACTTTGCAAGGTGCAGTTGCACTCTGCAAGTGCAGTAGCGCCAAAGCTTAGTAAATTAGCAGAAGGTCTGCTGACTTCCATCATCCAATCATGTGCAAGCAAAATTTTTTTTCTTTTTCCTTGCATGTGATTGGATATTCTTTGCAAAGTGAAGCTTTACCTCATTTACTAAGCTCTGGAGCAACTGCACTTGCAGATGAATAAAGGGCCACAAATATAGCACACATAGGAAGGAGGGGGGAGGGGGGTATTTACTAAAACTGGAGTGTGCAACATCTGGTGCAGCTCTCCGTAGAAGCCAATAGGCTTGCTGAAATTAGAAGCTGATTGGCTACCCTGCACAGCTGCACAAGATTCTGAGTGCTCCAGTTTTGTAAATCCAGCCCCCTCCCCCATGCTGTCTTTGAGTCCAATGGACCTGAAAAACTGCTTCCATGTAGACCCAGGAAACGCTGTTGAATGCTTTTTTGTCATTCATAGACCCCAATAAATAAATAAATCCTGTTTTCAGTCAGTGGTCAGCCAATAGTGAAGGTTCAAAGCTTCACAAAATGTATTATTCTGAAAAAAAAAAAAAATTAAAACATGGACTGGGATTTTTAGGCACCAAAAAGATACTAGTTAAAAACCTATACAAGCTTATTTTCGAACATGATTAACCACTTTACCACTAGAGGATTTTGCTGTTTTACGTCTGAGCCACTTTTTGCGATTCGGCACTGTGCGACTTTAACTAACAATTGCGCGGTCGTGCGACGCCATACCCAAACAAAATTTACGTCCTTTTTTCCCACAAACAGAGCTTTCTTTTGGTGGTATTTGATCACCTGTGCGATTTTTACTTTTTGCGCTATAATCAAAAAAAGAGCGACAATTTTGAAAAAATAACAATATTTTTCACAAAATTCCCCCCAAAAAATGTAAAAATCCAAATTTTCTTTAATTTTTGGCCAATTTGTTTTCTGCTACCTATGTTTGGTAAAAAAAAAAAAATCACAATAAGCGAATTTTGATTGGTTTGCGCAAAAGTTATCGCGTTTACTAACTAAGGGAAAGATTTCTGTCATTTTTGGTGTTTTTTTTTTAACGAGTAATGGCGGCGATCTGCGATTTTTTTTGCAGGACTGCGACATTGTGGTGGACAGATCGGACCCCTGACTGACATTTTTGACACTTTTGGGGGTACCAGTGACATTACTGCAGTAATCAGTGCTATATATATGCACTGTTACTGTAAAAATGACACTGGCAGGGAAGGGGTTAATTTTATTGGAGAGGGAGGGGTTAATGTATGCCTGGTGCTTACTAACGTGTGTGGGGGGAGGTGACTGTGTGACACAAGGACAGATCCAGGGTTCAGCTAAGCTGAACCCTGCAATCTGACCCTGCCTGTCGTTTACACAAGCAGGCGGATCTCCACACTCGAATCCCCGACGATCGCCGCTGCTCCTCCCCTGGCCCGACTCCCGCTGTGACTGAACACAGCGGGAGCGAGCCTCCGGCGCCGCGCGCCGCCGAGAAAGGGGAGTGTCTGGCGACGTAGGTCTACGTCGCCAGACGATAACCAACCACTTTGCCGCAGTAGTGCTCGAGTGAGCAGACGGCAAGTGGTTAAAATCTGATCAATACAAAATGTACAGGCTGATAGACCAATTATTGGTCCAATATTCACTATTATATATAGACCATCCCACATACATTAACAAATAACAGTAATCAAGTTTTGACACAATTATATTTTTGTTTATTTTTTTTATTATTGTTTACTTATTAGAAACAATTTGTGTAGTAAACAGTTTAGTAGCAATGGTATTGCAGATCTTTTTATTCCTTTTCCCTAGGTGTGAGCATTATATGTGGGTAGATTCTGTTGTGGAATTTGTGATTTGATTATCTGAAGTTACTTATGGCCTATTCGCTTGCAAAAACTAGAGAGGTGTTTTTGATACCCGTTCAAAAAAATATTTAAAACTGAGGTGATTTATTTTCCACTATAGCCAAAACATATAGGGGTTGATTTACTAAAACTGGAGAGTGCAGAATCTGGTGCAGCTGTGCATGGTAGCCAATCAGCTTCTAAGTTCAGCTTATTCAATTAAGCTTTGACAAAAAAAAAAAAAGCTGGAAGCTGATTGGTTTTGGTATGCAGAGTTGCACCAGATTTTGCACTCTCCAGTTTAGTAACCAACCCCATAGGGAAGTAAGATTTTAGTATGCCTATGGTTTAAGGTCTGCTCATTTTTATCATAAACACTGAAGGTGAGGAGGGCTGTGTTCAGACAGAATGTTTTTCATCAGTATTCACATTTGCAAGGATGCAGAGTTAAAGCGGAGTTCCACCCATTTTTAATAGGTTGGAATACATAGATATTTGTAATCCCCTTTAAAACGGCTTTTACCAATGGAAACTTTTTTTTTTTTTTTTTGCTAGTAAATACCTTAATTTTGGCTTTATTCCTCCTCTCCTCACTTCCTGGTCCGATCGGCGATGACGTCATTCGGCGATCCGCAGTGTCTGCTGGGATGTATTCTACTTGCAGTAGCTGTATCTGTACTGAGCCGTGCCTGCCCCGCCTCCGCCCCGCCTCCTCTCATTGAATTGCATTGTATGAATGTATTAAGGCTGTTCTCTGCCCAGCCTCCGCCCCGCCTCCTCTCAATACAACTCAATGAGAGGAGGCGGGGCGGAGGCTGGGCAGAGAACAGCCTTAATACATTCATACAATGCAATTCAATGAGAGGAGGCGGGGCGGAGGCGGGGCAGGCACGGCTCAGTACAGATACAGCTACTGCAAGTAGAATACATCCCAGCAGACACTGCGGATCGCCGAATGACGTCATCGCCGATCGGACCAGGAAGTGAGGAGAGGAGGAATAAAGCCAAAATTAAGGTATTTACTATCAAAAAAAAAAAAAAAAAGTTTCCATTGGTAAAAGCCATTTTAAAGGGGATTACAAAGATCTAAAGTTCCAAAAATGGGTGGAACTCCACTTTAAGTAGAATATGACCATTTAGTGCAGCCTTTCTCAACCTTTTCAACACAGAGGAACCCTTTAAATAATTTACAGGTCTCAGGGAACCCCTACTAAAAATGACTATTTACAACTCATGATACTTTGGTGTGATGGTCAGTGGGATGAATGCTCCTTACACTTGTGGAGATTGGGAAGAATTACCTTCTTCCAGATAGCTAAAATGATTAATGGTGTCAGGGGAAGTTATCTGAGAGGCAGAAATTGCTCATTGCTCAAGGAACCCCTAGCAACCTTTGGAGGAACCCTAGGGTTCCATGGAACCCTGGTTGAGAACCACTGATTTAGTGCATACAATTACAGTACCTTTGCCATGTTCCCCTGCTGCACCTTCAGAGTCTCTATCAAATACCTTCTAGGTATAGGGGAACATGTGATGATCAACTGTGGTTCAGTGCTCAGACCTGAGCACCCTAAAACCCACATGAAGGATAGGAGTGGTGGTGACATCATCAACCCTATGTGAGCTATGAAACCAACAAATATCAAGCATACATATAGGTTAGGAATGTGGATAAATGGAGCTGCAGAGAAGTGTGCTGAAGGTGAGGATAGGTGAGTGGGAGGAGGGGAATGCGACGGCGGCCCCCTGTATACCTGGATAGGAGGGGCAGTTAATAGAGGAACCAATCCCCTCCATGGGAGGGATCGGCTTCTCTACATGCAGACCTGGAGCCCCTCCCATCCACCTCCTGTTATGATTGGCCTTCTTTGTACTGCCCCACGCTCATCCCCTGAAGCACTGCTGAGTTTCCCCCTCTTTTCTCCCGCCAGCTGCTGGAGAGAAGGGAAGGGGCTAGTAAATGTGTAATTTACAGGCCCCTTCCATGTTTTAATAAATACGTACCGATCACTCACTTTGTTCATTTATAATTGTGTATATTATATATATATATATATATATATATATATATATATATATACAATTTTATAATTTATAACTATGTTTAATATGCTTCAGTTTGTGAATGAACGGGAAGCTCTGTACAGAGCTAATCCTGTGCAGTCATTCTGTGCAACTGAGACTGCAGAGATGGAGATTGAAGGCTGTGTCCTCAATCTCTCTTTTCTCTGTCTCAAAGGTGAAACATCAGAGATCTGTTTAGACCCCTGATTTTTCACTAAAGCCCTCCAATGGGGACTCTAAAATCAATAAAAAAAATGTAAATAAATCAAATAAAATGGTAAACATAAATAAATAAATAAATAAAATAACAAAAATAAAAAAAACTACTGACACCAGTGGCAGAATTACCAGATTTGCAAAGGTTGCACTTGCAACCGGGCCCTGGCGTTCTGCCACCATGGGGGGGGGGGGGTATGGCCAGGGGTCAGGGGGGGGGCCATTATGGTTTCTTGCACTGGGGCCCTGCAGGTTCTAGTTATGCCTCTGTGCTGTAGCATTATCAGTACCAATAACTTGAAACTCCTGAACTCAATAACTTGGAGGGACATCCAAATTATTGTACGTTCGACCCTATAGTGTAGATTTTCTTTGTTCTTTACAGTGTTTCTTTAAAGTGGTTCTGACATGTATTTCTTCTTTCTCAATCATGTTCCATTCTAGAACTCCTCAACAGAGCCAGCAAGAAATTAAAAAAAAAAAGGAGCCTGTCTGCAACGCACAATTACCCAATCAATTTAGCACTTTTCCCAGTGCCTCAAACCTGTGGGTCACAGCCAAGTAGGTTGCAACACAATTAGCAAAGTGCCTTGTGGAAAATTAAGCACTGCAGAACAATTTATGGACGGGGCCAAAAGCAGCTCTCCTCTAATTAATCAAGCACAAAGAAGGGGAATTGTGCGTTCCAGCTCACGCCCTCCCCGCTGTCCTCTTCTCCAAGGGGTTGCCACAATAAAATGTCCAGGCTCAGTTGGCTGAACCTGGGCCTCCTTTATTAAATTGTATGAAAATTTAGGCTGTCTGTGATGCCCTTAGCAACAACTCAGATTCTCCTTCTGTGGCAGGCCAGCAAATCAAAAATTGGCACTCATTAGTTGCTGAAAAAACTTGCTGATCTTTCAGTGTACGATTTTTACATTTGCAAAATAGTAACTATATAGCACATATTGTGATTTCTTATTGTAGTACTTACCTTAAAAGGAGCCCAGAAAAGTTGGGAAGGGTTACATCAAGCTATTATTTTCTCCCATGGATATTCCTGCTTGGAAGACAACTGCCCCCCCATTGCTTGTTCTGCAAAGACAACTTTCACAGGGACAGAGGTAAGGGGTTATTTCCCCAGTAGGGTCATGAACAATTGCAGAAACTTGACAGATGTATTCACTCATCCCAAGTCTGCAAAAAGGATTAGTTTACCTTTACTGACAAACTGCCTATGCAGATAAGGGATGTCTGTAGATGAAAACAAGCTTTTTGACCAAAGTTGAATAATGGCCTTTTATTGTTGTAGACATAGGCATGTGCACTTGGTGTGCCTAGACATACCCTAATAACCTTGTGCAGTGCCAATTCCCCCTGCTTTCTGGCACCCCCTGTCTGTCCGTCCATCCCCCCCACTTCAAAGCTGCTGTTTCAGGATGGAGAGCAGGGAAATGGGCAAGTAAATAATTCATTTACTGGCCCCTTCCTTTTCTGGATGAACACAGTGAGTGATCTGTACCGATCACTCCTGTGTTCATTCTTAACTGAAATATGGTAAACTATGTTTACTATGCTTTTGTTTGTCAAAGAACTGGAAGCCGCTCAGCACAGAGCACTTCCCATTCATTCACTGCTCAGTGCAGCAGTGAGGCTGTGGGGAATATTTGTCCTCAGTCTATTTCTCTGTCTCAAAAGTGAGACATCAGGGGTCTGTTTAGACCCTTGACAATTTTCCAAAGCCCCCCCCCCCCCCCCCCCAATGGGGCTCCTAAAAAAAAAAAAGTAAACGAATAATTAAAAATAATATTGTAAAAAATAATTTTAAAAATAATTACAAAAAAAAACTGACATTATCCACTACTCTTCTGACACCAATCTCTGCTCTAATGACACCGTCCACTGCTCTGTTAATATACACGAATGTCTGTGTGTATATTTGCTCTGGAGTGCACGCCCTAATGCAATAGGCTGGCACAGCAATGGGTGTAGACCATTTACATACTTCATTAAGCCTGACTGAAATACTTGTAGGATGTTTGTTATGCAGCACTACCCCCACAAGAGCTGCTTGGTAATTTGGGTTCTCTGTTCTGCACCTCGACTTCAAGAACAACCTCAGCCCCTCTGATGCACCTAGTTGTATAAAAGTTACTACAAGCCCTTATAAGAACACAATTATAGATACCTTTAACTTGGTTGTGATTTAGTCTCAGAAAAAAAGACACAAGACCGTTTAAAGGTAAATTAACTCAATGTATTTATCACGTACCTGGAGGTGAGCCTGAACGGTGAGGAAGGCCTCTCTTACGCCTCTGACACGGGACCCCTGATAGTGCAGACAGGAGGCGCCGAGTATAGAGTAGCACGAGTGCCTGATGTAGCTGGAAGCAGGCTGATGTCCACAGACAGGGATAGCCGGGTAGGTCCAGAGCAGGTATGCTAGTGCTGGTGGCAGGAGCGTAGTGAGACAAGCCTGGTCAGAAGCCAAACGGTCATACAGGAGCCAGAAGGAGCAGACTGGAGCGGAGGTCAAGGGACAAGCCGAGGTCGGTGCAGGCGGAGAGCAGAGGATAGTCAGGACAAGCCGGGTCTGGTACTGGTAAACAGGATACAGGTTAGCAGGTTCAGGTCAACAAGGCTGAAGACAAAGCAGCACTGGAGTTGAGCAAGGGCTGGGTTTAAATAGCCCATTTGGCGCCAGCATCTGTCACGTTGCATGCTTGCGTGCGCGCATGTGCATTCGCCAAGTCCCGGTGGGATTGAACAGAAACACAACTCTGAACAGCAAACCTCTTCTTACAGTATTGGTACGGGTTAGAAAAAATGGCGGTTTGAGCATAAATGAACACACAGAAGGCAAATTCAGACACAATGAGCTAAACAGTATAATCACTATGCCAAGGTACCTTAGAATAGAGTTCTGTACCACTAGGCTGGGATTAACTCATGAACCAGCAAAGTCAGCAATAAACAGTGCATATAAGCCTTACCTGCAATGTAGATAATAATACTATAACTAGTCTATAGTGCATTCTAGGAGAATGGGTAGGATATGGTACAATGTCACCTGAGAGGTTCATCTTAGCATAAGCAATAGGTAAAGGTCACTGTGTAGCAGCTGTCAAGGGGTAGTCTTTAGTCTTAACTCTTCAGACAGTTAGCCTTGAGGCCAATTTTACCAATGGTGCACATGAGTACAGTCCCAGTCACACCTGTAGGCAGCAATAAAGCTACTAGATGGCTGTATGGTTATTTCCTGGAGGTCTCAGTCTCTTTAGCAGCAGATAGTAAATCCCCACAGCAGCAGCTCCAAAGTCCCAGTGAAATTGCAGCTCACCATCCGGTTACACACAGCAATTAGTTCTCTCGCTGCTCTGCACCCAGGTGATTCTGGCTATTGGCACCCCAAGCTCAGCACTTTGGATCCCTCTCAGGCTGTGAATATGCAGCATTGGTCGTGCACATTGGACAGCGATGGGCATTCCTTGGCCTCCCTGATGGCAAGAGGAAGCTGTGTCCAATACAACCTGGGAAAATGCAGCTCTTTCCCCTCCTCCTGGCAATCTGCTCTGGGGAATGTAGTTCAAAAACTCTTCATTGCACAATAGTCTCTCTTCAAGACTACAGTTCCCACAGTGCAGTGCTGCCTGACTATTGAACTCTTCCTGCTCAGAAGCTCCCTTCTTTTTACTGAAAAAACTGTTAACCAGTACAGCACCGCATGGCAGCAGCTACAGAGAGCAGCTGCAGCCAGTGTTTCTCTCACTCTCTCATTCTCAGATAAGCACCTGGCTACACTATAGACCATTGATAAGGGGAGGCCTAGTGTTAATGTTCACCATCACAGGAGTAAGCTTTCAAACGCTGAGCTCAGAGCTACTGCATCAGGGGAGAGAAAGAGCATGAATCAAAGAAAGAGCTCACTCTTGTGATGGTGAAGATGAACAGTAACACTAGGCCTCGGCAATGGTCCTTAGCAACATCCTAGAAGAATTCCAGTCAGATTTCATGAGGTACGTAAATGGCCTACATCCATACCAAAGCTGCACAGTTTATTTTAATATTCATGTGGCCCCTGTCTGCATAGACAGTTTTTTGGTAAAGGTGAACTGTGCCTTTAAAGTGCACCTTGCAAAAAAATGCAAGATACACTTATTTTATTGTCTCCCATCACCTTTACAAAGTACTGCCTGATACCTGTAAAAAAAACCCATGGGAAAAAAAAAAAATGATGCGCCTTCCCCCTGGCTACCACAAATCAGGGGATGATGCCAATATCCTTCTGGCAAGCTCCTCGGAATTCCTAGATTACCAAATCTTGCAAGAAAACATAGTGCTGGATCACCTTCCCACAAGATCTGGGATTCTCTGTGTTCCTAGAATCTTGCCAACAGTATTTTGACTTCACCTTTGCCTGGGGTTTTTACAAATATCAGGCAGTGATCTGTAAAGGGTGGGAGGTTTAATGTAATTGGGGAACTTGTCTTTTAGTTCAAGGTCTCCTTTAAAGCGGAGTTCCACCCTGGGAAAGCTTTTCTTAATAAAAATACCCCCGGAACAGTCAGGGCTAGAACATTCCATAATGGATAGCCTTTGATCTGTCCCGGGTTGCACTTACATTTTAGAAGAAATACTTACCTTGAAAAAGTATTGTCCAGCGCTGCCATCTCAGGTGTGGGCAGCTTGAAGCCAGAGCGATCCTCTTCTGTGTCCTCTTCCGTCCTCTTTGGTCCCACGATGCACTGCAGCGGCCCCGCCGTCACTTCCGGGGCTACAGTGTCATCCCTGCACAGCTTCTGAGCATGCCCAGAAGCTGTTTAGCAAGGTATGACGGCGCCTGCACCGGAACTGACGTCGGGGCCGGTGCAGGCGCATTGATTCCTGGGAGCAATGACGTTCAGCTCCCAGGAATCATTGCAAGCCAGGAAGTGACGAATCGCCGTGGCCGCCGAGGGGAGGAAGAGGAAGTAAGGTAAGTATATTTTCTTCTAAACCAGGTAAGTAAAAAAAAAAAAAAAAAATTGCGATTATCCATTTGTTTTTCAGGTGACCCCGGGCATGAAGATGGAGGTAAGTTTAATTTTAGGGTGGAACTCCGCTTTAAGTAGAAAGATTAGTATAGGGACAAAAACTTTAGAGCACTTACCTTTAAAGTCAAGTCAACAATGGCAGCCACCATATTTAAACCCAGAGCCCAGCTGTCTCCTATTTTTAAAGCTAGACTCCAGGAAGATTGAACAAATACAAATTAATGCAATCGTTATTACATTGGTAATAATATTGTTTAATTCAATATCATGCTAACAGATCCCATGTATGAAATGAGCTTGAGCTTCTTGTATTCATTCAAAGCAGATTTTTTTTATATATTGTATATGTAAATACAGTGGGGGAAATAATTATTTGATCCCCTGACAAATCCAGAAAAAACACATGATACAAATCTTGTAAATTGAGTTGCAGTTCAGTTAGTAAAATAAGTATTTGATCCTCAAGCAAAATATGACTTAGTACTTGGTGGGACCCTTGTTGGCAATCACAGAGGTATGATGTTTCTTGTAGTTAATGACCAGGTTTGCATACATCTCAGGAGAGATTTTGGTCCACTCTATACAAATCTTCTCTAAATCTTGGCTGTGGCTTGGCAACGTGAAGTTGCAACGTGAAGTTTCAGCTCCCTCCATAAATTTTCTAGAGGATTAAGGTCTGGAGACTGGCTAGGCCACTTCATGACCTTAAAGCGGAGTTCCGGGCACAAAAACAATATTTTTTTTTTTGTGCCCCTCCGCTAGGTAGACCTCACCTGAAAAGGAATTGGATAGTTTTTTTTTTTTTTTTTGTTTACTTACCTTGTAATTGAAGATCGAAGATACTCACCTCAGAGTACTTCCTCCCTCGGAGCCGCGGCTCACCCGTCACTTCCTGTCTCGCTATGATTCCTGGGAGCTGAACGTCATAGCTCCCAGGAATCAATGCGACGGTACCGGCCCCGCTCATCATTTCCGGGCGGTGCAGGCGCATTCTGGGACAAGAAGACGCGGAAGAAGACACAGAAGAGGACCGCGCCGGCTTCAGCTGCCCATAAGAGAGATGGAAACGCTGTGGAAGAAATTTTATAAGTAAGTATTTCTTCTAAAAGGTAAGTGCGAACCGGGACAGATCAGAGGCTAGCCATTGTGGAATGTGCTAGCCCTGACTGTCCCGGGGGTATGTTTAGTGAAAAATGACTTGTGTGCCCGGAACTCCGCTTTAATGTGTTACTTCTTGAGCCACTTCTTTGTTGCCTTGGTGGTATGTTTTGGCTCATTGTCATGCTGGAAAACCCATCCATGACCCATCTTCAGTGTTCTGGCTGAGGGAAGAACGATCTCATCCAAGTTTTTACAATACATGGCCCCATCCATTGGCCCCTCAATGCGGCACAGTCATCCTGTACTTTGAGTAGAGAAGCAGCCTCAAGGCATCATGTTTCCACCTCTGTGCTTGACTGTAGGGATGGCATTCTTAGAGTCATATTCAGCATTTTTCTTCCTCCAAACACGGCGAATTGACTTAATGCCAAAAAGCTCAATTTTGGTCTCATCTGATCACAGCGCTTTCCCCCAATCCTTCTTTGAATTATTTAGATGTTCATTAGCAAAATTCAGACAGGCCTGTATGTGCCTTCTCGAGGAGGGGGACCTTGCGGGAGCTGCAATATTTCAATCCATGGTGGCATATTGTGTTACCAGTGGTTTGTTTGGTTACTCAGGTCCCAACTGCCTTGAGATCATTCACAAAATCCTCCAGTGTAGTTTTGGGCTGATCCCTCACTTTTCTCATGATCATCATTACCCTTGAGGCGAAATCTGGCATGGAGCTTCAGACTGAGGGTGATTAATGGTTATTTTGTATTTCTTCAATTTGCTAATATTCGCTCCAATGGTTGTCTCCTTCTCACCAGGCTTCTTGCTGATGGTCTTGTAGCCCATTCCAGCCTTATGCAGGTCTACAATCTTGTCCCAAGATGGTGGGTATGAATGGAAGAAAAAGATTCTGTGGACAGGTGTCCTTTATGCACATAACGAGTTGTCGTTGGGAGCACCTTTTTAAAGTACCAAGAAGACTAATCTTTGTACCACATGAGCACATACTGTAGCCAGTCTGTGGGAGCCACATTTATGGTTGGTAAGTAGGGGATCAAATACTTAGTTTACTTACGGAACTTCAACTCAATTTATAACATTTGTTTCATGTGTTTTTTTCTGGATTTTTGGTTGATATTCTGCCTCTATCATTTAAAACACACCTTTGATAAAAATTATAGACTCCATTCTTCATTTCTTTGTAAGTGGGCAAACTGCAGGGGATCAAATAATTATTTTCCCCATATATATATATATATATATATATAGTTAAAAGGAAGGATGAGATATCCAAATAATGCAAATTTCTTTACTTACATTTTGCTTTAAACTGTACAGCTTTGTGTTT